>NW_015163118.1:14790-60133 GCF_001447785.1 Gekko japonicus | reverse complement strand
AAACTTCCCCCCTTTGCCCCCCCCCCCCCCAAGCACCAAGAATACAGTGCATCACCTATCTATACCTTGTGGCTAATAGCCACCTCTGCTCCATATGTTTATCGAATTCCCTCTTGAAGCCATCCATGCTTGTAGCTGCCACCACCTCCTGTGGCAGTGAATTCCATGTGTTAATCACTCTTTGGATGAAGAAGTACTTCCTTTTATCTGTTCTAACCCAACTGCTCAGCAAGTTCTTGTTCTCTGGTATATGCCCCAAAATATTTTCTATAGAACAGTACAAATTTCAACTGTGAGGCAGTAGAAGTTCTGAAAGTCATCCTTGAAACTCCTGCACCTGTCCTTGGAGAACCTTCCATTTACATATTCAGGTACATCTAAAAAGTATTGGGGAAGAGAAGAACAAATACTTCAAAATGCTGGATTTCTGGGGGGATAAGCCCTTTCAACTTTAGTCTGTCTCCACATAGATCCTTTCTGCCTCAATGGGAAAGTGTTTGTATCACAATAATATGTGGCTACTGGTAAGTAACCTTAGTGGTTGTCACTTCAGACAGTATTTACAGCCATGCATGCATTCTCATTTTTAAAAGAGAAAATAACATTTGTGTGGACCTCAAATCATTATTTAGTGCAGAGAGCTGAGCCAGGAAGCAGAACTCCAGTTAACTTTCCTTCAAAGGAGGAAACACACACACTAAGTATTGCAACACCAGCTAACTGCATGACAGACAACTTTAGGAGGCAGTGTACTTTCAAGACTGTGCATGCTAACCAAGAGACTATCTAGCTGGAAAAAGAAAGCTGGATACCTTTCCTAGTTTTCCATATCATGATCTCTTACATGAATCTCAGAACCGAGACACTAAAGACAGCGTTCCTCAGCAGTTGGAACTATCCAAGGGTCAATTCACATTTTGTGTACAGAAATGTATGCTGTTCATATTCTAGTGCTTGCAGCAGTAAAATACCACAAGTGTGAAATTGAACCAACTGGATGAAAAGCTGAGTGGCTACTGCCCCCTAGCACATTTCAATTTTATGGCTGTGTACTGCAACAAACACAACTGTAATATCAAATCCAAATTAGCTCTAAAACTGGTAACAGAACAACAGACCACTATCCTGGATTAAATCCTGGATTAATCAGTGGAAAAAATATGTAAAAATGAAATCTGTTGAACCATAAGCTGTTTTTCATTCCCCAACCCGGGGGGGGGGGGAGCAAAATTTGTTTACAAAAAATGGGGAAATTGGAAAAATAGCAGCCCAAAGATTATGGTAAGGCAGGTTGATATGTTTTTGTTCTGTGCATATACCGTAGGTCTATGAAGGATATGTTGCCAAGCAACAAGTCCCTTAGAAAATGAAGAATCTTCTCTTTGCACTCCACAGGTCAAAAGGTAAAAACTTTCCTCTACCTAATTATTACAGTCACTTGCTTCACCAAAGGGACAATGTAGTCTTTGCTTGCTGGACTGTTTCTTTTTAAGATACCATGGATCGTGTATTATATTTCTTTCACTACAGTCTAAACAGTAAACATGTAAGTGCTGCTGCCGGTTTTGTGGATACATAGAAAGATGCCAGCTTCACATGGACAATGCCACAAACTGCTGCAGTGTACAGGGAGAACTAGACACTCCTCTGGATGATGATAAAGACTAAAAGTAACCTTCAGCAGTATAAACAACTGGAATCACATGGATGTTTATAAAGAAACCTAAAAAAATGAGACAGACAAGTGAAACTTGTGGTGTCACTCCTGTCATTTCTCAAAGACTAGGTATTTTTTTAAATAATAAAAAAACAGAACGCCAAGGAAGCAATTCTAACAAACACACTAAAAAGTGGGTGTCAAAAAACCTGTGCCACCAGCACAGAACCTAGAAGGGACATTGCCTGAAATAAATGTGATATGAGCTCAAGCAAGGAGAGGGGAAACAAAAGTTAATTATGAAAAGTCATTCAGAGGGGCAAGAAAAAGTAACATCAAAATATATTTTAAAACCAGAAGTTCATCTTGGTACTTGTGTTAAAACGCCTCGTCTATTTCACTTCTGGAGCCTGACAGCTCCAAGTAGGCAGCACCAGTTGTGTCCTGAATCAGGAAGTTTCTTTTATCTCTTCTGATCGACCCCAGATACACCCCCATTATTTGTACAGAGGTCTTAACAGTCACTCCAACACCCCTCAGGTTTGTTCTACAATGACCAGAAGAAAAGACTGCAGTTTACAGCACTGATTTCATTTGTTTGCAACAAAGTCCATTTTTCTCCTAGTCTTAATATCCTTGCAGACCATTGTACACCTTCTGAACTGATGCCTGTCTCAGCAATTGTTTTAGGCCTAGAAAAAGAAAAAAACCACAATAATTATATATAGCACACAACACTCATCTTATCTTACCCTAAATTGTCAAAGGAAAACCCACTCTGCTCACTGTTCTTATTCTCTGTGAGAACATTACTTTAACACTCTGACACTTAAAGGAGGTTTGAGAGAAAGGGACATCGCTTCCCACCATGTGTAGTATACAAATGCTGCCAATGAACAAAAACAGCTGTGCCACAAGGGCAATGACATTACTCTGGCTGTTGTTTACAAAGCAGACTTCGAATAAGCAAGGAAGCTGGGAAAGATCAGAGATTGTGGCTTCCTGCCCAACAGTCAGTTCAGCCTCAGTCTCTGTTAATGACTATGCAATAAGCCCCTGAGAGATCCGGGCACATTCCTCACAAACTTTGTAGTAGTCATGAACTCAGATGTCATAGTTGGTCAGTGAAACACCTTACGTAGAGAAACAGAATCATAAACAAGGCAGCCTAGTTTACAAATACCTTTAACTATAGAACTGGATTATTTCTCAACACAGTAGAAAAAATGAATATGGTAGAAATAATCTATGGTGCTGCTGCTATGCGCTTTTGAAGATATATACGGGTTAGGCAAAACAACTTCCTAATCTCAGCCAGAGGAGAATGTGTGACTATCTACAATTATTGTTCAAAATATTTGGGAATCTATTGTAGTATACAATTCTCTGCTGTTTAAAATACAAACCTTCCCGCTGTTCATTTGTTAATTGCTCTTTGGGAAAATCCACATCAAATGTGATTATTAGAGAGCCTTTAATGTTGTTATTGTCAAAACTGGGAAGACCTTCTCCTTTCTTCCACAGCTTTGCTCCAGGCTTTGTGATTTTATCCCGGGCAATGTGGACCTGAAGGAAGCAGAAGGGAGGGGGGTGAGGTGGGAAATAGTGTAGAAGCCTACAATGCATACTTTTAGCCTGTATCCCCCAAAGCAGGACCCAAAGTAGAAACAATCCTCTCTTACTTTATGCCCATCCAAATGGGCAATATCCATCTCAAAGCCTACTAGAGCCTCGACCAGCGAGATAGTCACATTTGTATATAAATCATCCCCTCTTCGTTCAAAAACTGGATGCCTGTAGTCAAGAGAAGAAACATGATCATTTTCTTATAAAATGGTAGAAATGATGGGGGATCAGGGATACAGTCACCCTCTCTCTGCTGAGAGGTTCAATTTACCCAGCCCTTGGCTGGTAGGGAGAGGAAAGCTCCACTCCCATTCAGATGTCCTGTGTTTATCCAGCTGATAGCGTGTGCATGAATCATTTAACATTATGATATTTCTTCTTGATAAACGACATTGACACAGACAATGAAACACAATGAAACCAGTTGTTTTCAGCACCTGCCAAAGAGGGAATTGCCCTGTTTCATGATGAGTTAACATAGGACATTTTACAAGTGACTTTCCCGGGTGAGCAACACAAAAAAATAATAATTGAAACCCAACTTACTTAAGAACTTTTATTCGGAACCGCAAGTCACCTGGCTCTCCATCAACATGTGGTTCACCTGAGGAAGATTGAAAACTGGATTAGGCATATTAAGCAGAAGTCAAAAGGGACACCAGTACATGCTACTCAGGCCTGCTTCAATTTGAGATAATCATACAAGCTGTAGGTGCTATGTCCAGGGAACAATTGGTTTGCTTCAGTTTGCGAGGGAAGTTAATTCTATCTTCTAGACCACAGACAAATTTGCTCATAAAAATATGATTCACACACCCATGTCCAAATAAAATACACAGATGGGGGTATGCTGTGCATCAAAAAAGTGTTTAAAATAATTTATCTAAATGAAGATTTGCACAAATCTACTTTTGCTGTGATCAATATGATGGTTCACTCAGATTCTGGGATCTTTGGGAAACGAATGACAGTACATCATGGGCAACAGTGGGAAGAGCGAACAGTCAAGAGAAAACGTGAAAGAGCAACTATGAAAAACAAACTTCCAGTTCCAGCATCACAAGAAGCCTCGACTATGTACTATCTGTACATTTCCACAGTTCTTTCTGCAACCACAAGGACCAGAAGCTTGCATTTGAAAAAAACAAAATGTCTGTAAGAAAAATAAAACTTGCACTTCCCAGAAACTATTTCTGTACCACAAGCCATGCATGAAAGTAATACACACAGCAGCACAGCTGACATTTTCAAGCCTCCAATAATTAATACAGAAGCCATGTTCCCTTTTCAAACCTAACCTGGGCACCAGGAAATTTGAGAAAAATCATTACCACCATTGGTCAAACTAGTTTTAATGAAGTTTATTAGAACTGAAGTGAATGTTATACCTTCCCCAATAAAGGGATATTCCATGCCATCCCTCACACCAGGCTCTATTTCCACCTCTAGGGTCCGCTCTTCATTCACAAGCCTGAAAAACAAGAGAGAGCAAATATGGAAAAAATAACATACCTTCACCAAGCAGACTTCGGGGGGAGATTTGGATTTTTTTTGGGGGGGGCCTTTCCTTCCCCACTTTTGTAGAATAACGCTGCTGGGTCTAGTAAAGGAATAATACCAAAAGCAGCTAGGCATCTTCTGATGACTCAAGGAGTCACCTACAAGAATGCTGGATGATACAATTACAAGTCTCATTTTACTTCACTATTGAAGCTATGGTCTTTATTTAACAGACTGTTTCTTGTTTTCTCTGCCTGGGTCCTTCACACCCTAGTACAACCCTAGAACCAGAGTAGTGGCAGCCACTTTAAACCATCGCCTGCTCCAGGACTGAAGGGAAGGAGAGCATGTGTGGGAAAGGAGGGATCCCTGGAAGCAACAACCCATCTGTGGCAAACCCTGCATGCCCCTGCTCCCTTCCGTGACACACATTGACACTAACATACCCTGGGATACCATGATGGTGTACTGTAATGCCTATAATTTCCCCTGTAAATTAGGAGGCAAGCATAGCTGAAGCCCTCTAGAATATGCCTAAATATCTTAGGGGGTATTACAGGTGGATCTCTGTTGGGTAAGGAACAGATACAGAATGAAAAGCTGGTGACTGTAGGAGTATGAATCTGGATTTAAATTCGTTCACCATATATTTACATTTGATATTGAAGGCCTAGAGGCTACAGTCTCTTAACTTAGGTGCCCTGAATTTGACCGAAACCTGACATTTCTGGTTTGCCTGTCAGAAGGGCATACAGGATGCTATATTTGGGAGTTTTGATCACGTGTACAAGATCTATCACCTATATAACTAAAGTTTCCTTTTAGCCAAGCACAATGTTAGTTAAGGAGAGATTATTCTTTGTTTCTGTTGTGAGGAAACCAAAAGGCTTATGTAATCGTGCTGTTCAAAAGTACATTTGTGTACACCTTAAAAAGGATATTATAGCTTTGGAAAAAGTGCAGAAAAGGGCAACTCGAATGACAAAAGGGTTGGAACACTTTCCCTATGAGGAAAGGTTAAAGCGCTTAGGGCTCTTTAGCTTGGAGAAAAGATGGGAAAGAACAGGTAGAGAAAGAGGTAGTTTCTCCCTTTCTCACAACACAAGAACTCGTGGGCACTCCATGAAATTGCTGAGCGGTCGGGTTAGAACGGATAAAAGGAAGTACTTCTTCACCCAAAGAGTGATTCACACATGGAATTCACTGCCACAGGAGGTGGTGGCGGCTACAAGCATGGACGGCTTCAAACGGGAATTAGATAGGCATATGGAGCAGAGGTCCATCAGTGGCTATTAGCCACCAGGTATAGATAGGGGCTCTGGGGCAAGTGATGCTCTGTCTTCTTGGTGCTTGGGGGGGCCAACAGTGGGAGGGCTTCTAATGTCCTGGCCCCACTGGTGGCCCTCCTGATGGCACCTGGTATTTTTGGCCACTGTGTGACAGAGTGGTGGACTGGATGGGCCTTTGGCCTGATCCAACATTGGCGTCTCTTATGTTCTTACATTTGGGGCAAGACAACATGAAATAGAACTAGTGCTCTAGAATTAGTCTTTGACCTGGTTAAGGAGTTTAGATTCCTCAGGTACTTCCTCAATTTAAAATGTAAAGATGCAGGTTAGGAGAACAAATTGTACAACTGATATCTCCACATTTCCACTGTTCACAGGACTTTGTTGTTTCAGGAATGAGCCTTCGAGGTCATCAGTCCTGTGCACTTACCTTCCCTCCACCCCTCTTGTGTGGCTCAGAGATTAATGAATTCCATATTAATAAAAAACAGTGTGATGACTAAACAAACTGGTTTGTTTTCTACTCTGTAAACCAGGATTCTAAGCCATTTTTAATACTAGTTTAGAATCCTGATTTATTGACTAGAGAACAAAGCATCCAATTTAGACACTAAGACCAAGTGCCACAATAAACCTGGAACTACTTTTATCTGTTGAACAGGGTCTGAATGGGTGTGGCCTCTTTTAATGATCTATTAAGGTTCCAGAGCAATAAAAAAACTGCACTCACAGGGAAACTATTCACATTCCAGTTGAGCTTACCCAGAGGGATTTCCAACCAAACAGTTTTTCATTCACAAAGATAAACACTAAATTACACCACCATGTGGCTCAAATTGGAAATGTAATCACTCCTCCCTCTGCTACTTTTAACAGTCATGCATGATTCTAAATGATGAACATAAGCAATGGAATGTCAGACTCACTTCACGTTGGGGCACTCATCACAGACCACTTCTTGGGTCATCTGGAAACGCCCTGGGCCTAGCTGGGTTGTCCTCATCTCTTGCCGGCAATTGCATTTTCTTTTACCAGGCGCTTGTCTTGCTACTGGTTTGTTTCGAGTAACCTGAAAAAATACATACAGAACCTCTGAAAAATTATACTGTGTAGAGTGTTCTAGCCCCAATCATGCCACCTTAGTCCCTTGTATTTTATGGGTCACACATATGAAGACAAAACAAGATAGGCCAGCAATAGTCTTGACCTGCTCCCTCTGACACTGCAATGAATAACTGGAACCATAGTATATGCAGCACCTTGAGCAAAGGTCCACACATTATTGTCCGGCCCTAGGCACACCAGTCCTCTGCATTCCAGAAGGCCTAGGGAATGACTCTTAGTTCATTGCATGTTCAGAGCCAGTTTGGTGTAGTGGTTAAGTGCACGGACTCTAATCTGGGAGAACCGGGTTTGATTCCCCACTCCTCCACTTGCACCTGGCTGGATGGCCTTGGGCAAGCCGTAGCTCTGATAAGAGCTGTTCTTGAAAAAGAGCAGTTTCTGTCAAGAGCTCTCTGAGCCCCACCTACCTCACAGGGTGTCTGCTGTGGGGAGGGGATGGGAAAGGAGTTTGTAAGCCGCTCTGAGACACCTTTGGGTAGTGAAGGGCGGGGCATAAATCCAATCTCTTCTCTTCTTCTTTTGCACACCCTACCAACACCTCAACATGTGTGGGAAATGACAGGAAAGACTTCTTCAAATACTCACATGGGATGATACAGGCCCTAGCCAACCCCCATTTTATGTGCATGCAAGAGAACTTGTGATAAGACTGAGTCTTATTTCATTTCAAGTGGGGCTTTTGTAGAAGACAGAAGGAAAGCAAGTGATGTTCCTCTGTAAAGCCAGTGCAACAGGAGAAAGCAGCAGACACAGGGTCCCCCAAACAGGGGAGCTGTCCCCTCATTGGTGGCCCAGCAAGAGGATCCATGGAGCCCTGAAGGTAACTTAACTCCGCAGCAGCTCCTTTGCTAAAAGATGCCTGCTCAGTTAGCACAGAAAATTGCGTTACAACATTCTACCTACTGCAACTCATTCACTAGAACATTAACACCACTATTACCTTTTATCTGTCAGCGCCTTCAAGACCAAAACAATACAGACAGAGATAACAATAATGTGCTTCACTGTGTTGTCTGATAACCACAAAGTACAAGAAGAGGCAGTATTCCCTTTCATCATCAAGATCCCTTTCACTGCCTAGCGAAATATACCTCTTCTGGAAAACTGCAGCCTCTCAGTAGTAAGACAAAATGACAGAAATTCACTACTTTTCAGCATGCTTCCTAATTAACAGAAAGAATACTAGCAGTAACGCTAACAAACGGCATCAAATTTCATTGGTTGCCTATGGGACATATTGTAGTTCATTTAAATGGGAAAACCTACACTGCCCTATGACGAAACATCTGGGAAAAAACTTTTGGTTGGATCTGTAAAACCGTAAGAGGTAGAAAATAGACTGGAGTTCAGTTTGTTTGGAGACGGCTACTTGAAAACTCAGAGACACGATCCTTCTAGGAATTAAATTAAGAGCAATTCAAGACGAGAATGTTATATTGTATTTAGCAATAAGGAATATGCAATGCTAACTCTGATTTATAGTTTAGTTTACAATAAAATAGTGTCTTTGTTATAACGGTATATGATTGAGAGGGTTAAAAGAAAAAAAGGGCCAGAAAGTAAACAATCTATTTTAATTTAAACAGTGGGTGCAATGAGGAGGGAGGGGGAACGCCCCCCCCAAGTCCTCTCACAGGAGGAGGGAAGGTTTTCTTCCCGCTGAGTTTCTCAGCCCCAGGAATGAGAGGCATCTCCATTTGGATTTCTTTTGTGTATTTTAGGTGGAACAGGTTTCCCGGAAGAAGAAAGTTAACTGGAATTATGTTATAGTAAATAGTAAATTGAAGAATGTCCATGTAATATATTATGTAGAGATATGCAAGGAATTTGATATGTACATGGAGAAAGAAGTGAAGAAACCGAATGGAAGTATACTTAGCGGGTGGCACAAGATAACAGGACTCAGAATAGAAAGTAATTCTTGGTTAGTAAATGGATATATTAGAAGTTAAGGGATCAGTTTGAGAATACTTTCTATTAATATATAATTGTAGGACTGTTGGAAAAAAGTTCAATGTTCTGTAATTATCGCACACTACAGAAATTAATAAATTGTGAATTAAAAAAAAGAATACTCTTCAATAAACTTTCATTAATTTGAGAATGATGCACAGAACAGTAAACATGTCTCAGACATCAGCAAATGCAAGGAATCAGAAGCTTTGATATAATTGCTCATTAAAGTCTTCTGTATTCAAACAAAAGCACATAACTGCCACTATTCCTCAGAACATTTATGTTATTCATAATTAAAAACGGCTACCAAACTTCAATAAACAAAGGAGGCCCCTCAAGACACTTACTTCAACAAAGTTTCCTGAATATACTTCTTCCAGTGTAACTTCTAGATCCACAATGATGTCACTTCCTCTTGGAATGTTTCTGTCCTGTTGGCGAGGACTGCCTCCAAACATGAAGCCAAAGTCCCCAAAGAAACTACAAAAGATGCAAGCAACTGTTAATTTGGAAAGAAAGTGGAGCTGGACATCATGAGGTTCCTGTTGGCTCAACTGGCAGGAGAGCAGGCAAGACAGCATTACTTCTGTCAACTATGACAGTAGGATCAACCAAACTTGATGAGAGATGTCACCATCCAATGTTAAAAGGTACATTAATCTGTGAGACAACTGTAATGAAAGCAGGAACAGTACTTGCCTGCTAGGGCAGACCCCAAAATGGAGAACAACCGCAAAGACAGCAATCAACACGTGGTTTCAAGAATGGAAGAAAAATGGATTACAGACAGGAGTAACAAGAGCAACTTCAGAAGGTTTCTGATACACTACCTGATGCTATACGGGACCTGCACAGCGTGAACCAGTAAATTTTGCCTGATGTGCACCAGGGGGGTTTGACTGCTCTCCTACCAAACTTATTTGAGGGAACTGGCACCTCTTACTTAAGTCCAACTTTCCATTCTCAGTGAGAAGAAAACATGTGGAACGGGATGCTCAAATACTGCTCCTCATCCCAGAATGGGTTTGAGTGGTTGTGAGGTGCTCCAGCAGGGAGAATGCTTCCTGGGCAATGCAGCACAATGAAGGAGGGCGTTTGTGAAAGAGGCTATGTATGAGAAGTACTTGCCTAACACTCCTACTTTTGTTGCAGATCCTTTACATAAACACTTGCACGAAGGGCTGCTTTATCTTCCACAGTAGTTCCAGCCACATCTTCTTTGAAACTGTGCTGAATGGGAATGCTTTCCTTAGATTGCATGCAGTCAATGTTACTAACTCCCTGGGTAGGGATTCAGCAGCAATGTTTACCCTCAGTTATGCACAGATCCTGCTATCAACAGTACAATCAGTACTGCACTGACAATTCTTTTTGAACAAAAAGAGCATGTGAAAAGGGGGAGCAAAACCTTGTTCTCTGCTGCATCCTATCTCACTGCACTCTGGTGTTTGAAGCCTGGCTCATTTCTGACAGTGAAGCTGGGCTGGGAGTAATAAGGTTAAAGTGCGGGGAGGGGGTGGGGAGATTAAATCACTCCATCTGTATGCTCCATTTTTATTTCAAAAAACGAGCTCCACTTTAGATGTGAATAAATGGATTTGTATACGAGGAACTCTCAAGTATACCTTATTTGTGTCCACCACTTCCTTGGGTTGACAAATGTCTAACTCTGCCTGTTGTGCAAGGGAGCATTGCAAGCAAGGGACCCCTTCTCCTATGTGCCTAAAATTTGGCAAGGACAATCCCTTAGGTAAGGGGAATGACCCCACAATCTCACTCCAGTTGTGTGTCTGTGGGGAGAAATAGAGCTTGTAATATATTTCCTATTAAATAAAAGAAAAACATAAAAGAAACTGAATAAGTGTAATAATGGAGCAACAAAATTTAAAACTAAAACTAACCAAGACCAAACACATTTGTGTGTGCATATCCCTAGCTGCCACTCTAAAACATCAGCTGACCATCTGTTGATCACAGAAGCAAACTATAGATGAAATTCTACAATTAGTCTGATGACACAGTCTTTTAACTGATGATTCTGCTAGACACATTACATTAGAAACCCACTAGCAAGTGGCTTTGCTGTATACCATGGAGGTCTGAAAAGGAAAAAGTGTTCCTATTTATTCCAGTAAGGTTAGTGCACCTCAAAAAATTGAAAAATGTCTCACATTATCTGTTAGTCTCTATGCTCAGTCAACATTTATACTTCTGGCTAGGCCAGGGAAAAACCACAGGATAACAAGCAACTTTGGCAGTAATAGTGGCATTTGTGAGAATATCAGTGTTGGTTCACCTATTGCATTTTGATATGGCTTGTTCTGTCATGCCAAAAAAAAAAAAAAAAGAAAAAAAAAGAGAGGAGGAATAAGACAGACTTACTGTGAAAAAATATCTCCATGGGAACCCTGGTGACCTTCTTTCAGACCCTCTTCTCCATATGCATCGTACTGTTTACGCTTTTCCTCATCTGATAGCACCTGAATAACAAAATAATATACATGGCTATGTAATACACAGACAAAGCTTTAATAAAGATGAATTATTACCCTATTTCTAGTTTGGCATTCTCTATTAACTCATCCCCTATTCCAAAATGCTTGCATATTAATTGTCTAACTTTATCTACTACTTTTTCCTCATTCTTCCCATGTTGGTCCTGCGATTGGTTTTCACAGTATATAAATTGCTGGCCCAGCACATGCTTTATTCAGATATGCACACGCATATGAGGAAAGGGCACAAGGAAGCAAATCAATCACTTCAATGGAGAATGCATACACAACAGTATGACTATCACAAAAATTCACACATTGTCCTACATGGGTTTGGATTTGCATGTACAGAAAGCAATGCAAGAATCAATCCTAAATGCAGCAAAAAAGGAAGAAGGGCATCAAATGGAAAACTTACTTTGGGCCTCCTAAGAGCTATCAGCTAGAGTAAGGACCAAACATCCATCTGGACTTTGGGGTTATTTTTTAACATATAACACTGTTTATAGCAATTTTTTAAAATGGTTGATTATTGAAATACAAAGTTTGGAACAACATCCAATAAATAATAATTTCTGTATGAGCTTATCAGCCAATTCATTTTTTCCATTGTTTTTTAAAAAATGTTGATATGGAGATAAAAGCAGTTGACAAAACCCTTCTAAAGCAATCTATTAAAGAAGAAGGATCTGGCATTTAAACAAAGGCAACAAACATGTATCACTAATTCCAAAACAAACATAGTTACTGCATCTTTGAAATAATTTGAGGATGTTAAAAATACAACATTTGTGTTATATTTCTGATTGTATCTAAAATTTCTTGCCTAAGAGTCTGGGATGAAGCCCAAATACATGCCAACAATGCCAAAAATTATCCTGTACATTACCATGAATTGTCCTAGGTTACAGGGAACCCAATATCAATGATCCTGAATATCATTCTTCAGTCAGCTGATATTAACAAAGAGGTTAGTTTAGACCAAATGCAATTCCAAAGTTCTCTATGAATTGTATAACCTAATTTTTCTTCCATTCTTTCACAAATCTTTCCAAAGTTTCATATGCATTTACAACGAAAGCATAAATATGACTTATTATTTCCTTTGAAATGTTGGTTTCAACGTGCTCCCAGAGGAGATCAGGGCCCTATGGGACCTTGCACAGTTCCGCAGGGCCTGCAAGACGGAGCTCTTCCACCAGGCTTTTAAATAGGAGCCGCCGCCACCACCGTTACCACCAACTATTCCGTTGAACATCTGAAATGGGACTGGCCCACTATGGACTATGCCATTTAATATCTGGACCATAAGATTGGCCATAAGATCAAGAGATTGCCGGAATGGAAATTCATGCCATCTATGTTAATACTGTGAGCACTTTAAATGTTATTGTTGTAATGTTAAGAATATTTATATTATTTTAATGTTTTATGGTTTTATGCTAATTCGGCATACTTTGCCATCTTCTGTAAGCCACCCAGAGCCTGCTTACGGGGTGGGTGGGGTATAAATATAAATAAATACATAGCTGAAATTCTACCTATTGACAATAATTTCAACACTGCTCATTTGCTTAGATCTTTTCCTTAAATAGCTTTGTAGCTGTTTAAGGACTGACTGATCCTAGGTATCGTGTTGGGGAGGAATTACATGTGACACCAATACATGTGGAATGTTCCCCCCTTTTTTCATATTTAAGCTGATCCATTCCAACTCAGTGATGTTTGAAAATCAATCTAACAATGCTCATCATTTCTGAGGACTGATCCAGATTGGATAAGGTCAGAGATATATCATCATTTGCATAAAATGAATTTTATTTTAAAAACTAATACCTCCAAGTTAAATCCAGAATTACTATTGCCCCTTATCATAATGGCCAAAGGTTCAAGAATTAGTTCACACAGCAACCTTATTGATAAATGACAGCCTTGAGTGCCCCATTTTAACAGGTTTTGTTTGCATATTATCACATTTGAAGATTTGAATAAATATTTTGTCTGTTTATTATGCTTCAGACAATCCAGAGATCATTTTCAAAGAGGGATTTTCAGGAGGAAAATTTTCTAACAGTACTCTACAAAACATCCACCATTTTAAAAATAATGTTCTACCATGGCAAAGGCAGGAATTCATAATCAACATCCAGAGCTTGGGCACTTTTTGGTTTTTACTGACCTCATAGGCAGCCCCAAGATCCTGGAACTTTTCCTGTGCACGTGGATCATCGGGGTTACGGTCTGGATGAAGTTGCAGGGCTAATTTTCTGTAGGCCTTTTTAATATCTTTAACAGATGCACTGCGAGACACTCCCAAGATTTTGTAGAAATCTCTCCTAAAAAAAGAGTAATGCACAGAACCTTTGAGCAACATTCAGGCTATGTGTAGGAAGAAGGCAAGAAGGTATGGTTACCGTCTAATAATTCTACCAACCACAATAAATGCAACACAGAGAGAACCTGCAAGAATTTCATCCAGAGGATGCCATGCATGGTATCTCCAATACAGCATCAAAACTCAACAAGCAAGCCTTCAAGTATTAATTTAACATTTGTATTCAGCAAAGTCATACTAAACACACAGTGGAAACAGGTGTCACTAAAACTACAACTGGAAAAAATAATTTATTTTCCACATTCCTAGTAACAATCCCTCAACTACTACTTTTCTCCCAACATTATACAGAAGGCCAATAAGAACTTTGTATACATTACACACAGTGTAAACTTAGCCACTGTTTTATTTCCCCCCGTGCACTGCCAGTTGTGACTGATGACTGATCGAGTGTGTGCATGCATGCACATGGGAGAGGGAATCAGCTGCCACAGATAATAAGCTCTTATATTTTTAACAGAAGGGAAACTTTCACGATGTGAAATTTTTCTCACACACATGTAAACCTTTCCAAACCATGACCTGACAACTATCGTTTACAGAAATCCCATCATTTACTACAGGAGCTTATCATCATCACTTTGGGAAGATGAAATTTAATGTCTAGATATTTACACCTTCCTCCAAGGAACCTGAGACAGTATAGTTACTTTTCTCTTCCACCATTTTATTATCTTCACAATCATCCTGTATGGCAGGTTAGGCTGAAAGAGCACAGCTAGCCTGTCACTCAATAAGCATCACAGTAGGGGAGATCTGAACCTAGGGTTGCCAATTCTGGGTGGGAAATTCCTGGTGGAGCCTGAGGAGGGCTGGGTTTCAAGAGGGGAGGGACCTCAGCAGGGTATAATGCCATAGAGGCCACCCTCGCAAGCAGCCATTTTCTCCAGGAGAACTGATTTCTCTCAACTGAAGAACAGTTATAATTCCAGAGGATCGCCAGGCCCTACCTGGAGGTTGGCCACATTGTTTGAGCGAGGCTCCCCGCAGTCAGGACTGGAGAAAATAGTGCCAATGACCATTATGGACCCAGAGACTGAGAGGGCAGAAGTGGGGTGGGGAAGCAGCATGGCTTTGGTCGCTCCTCAGGACCCATCTCTGGTGAGGGGACGAGAACCCAGAAACCGGGGAGGCATTTGCTCGCTACTCCTGCCCGCCACCCTCAGGCTTACCCAGCAATGGCGGCCCCAAGCATACACAGCAGCAGCACTAGGAGACCACCGAGGGAGCGAGGGGACATGGCGGGGGGTGTCTTCGAGCAGCTTCCGTACCCCCACCGTGCTCACTCGTCCGTAACCATAGGCATAGGAGAGAAAGCGACTGAACCCGGTGAGGGAAACCGACCAACCGAAACCCGGCACCGCAGACTACCTTCCCCTGCAGTGGCCAGTCATAATTGCACACTTCACCCGCGGCCGGCTACGCTTCACCAATAGAATTCTACTACGTCAACAAATTGGGACACTGGAAAGGAGCGCCTTGGGTTTTAGTCCTTGTCCAAGCATCGCGCGGGGCGCTATAAAGTCGTCACAGGGAAACGCCACCTGTAAGGAGTTTTACGTTACCATTTGGTTTTCTGTTGAAACTCGTGGTGGGTCCACTCCGTAAGCAAGCCGTTTAAAGGATTATTAAGACTCGTCTGGTACTTTGCAACTGGAACATCAGAATTAAACGCATGGGATTTTCACCTTTTTGGTTAAATTGGAACGGTACTGCGTACAGGACCAGCGCAAATATCTGAACGGTGGAGCCGCTCTATCTCTAAATCTTCATTGTACAAATCTTTATTTTCCCCATTGGTTGTTTCCAAGGTCAGGGAAAATCGGGGGTGTTTATAGTTCCATTGAAGCTGTCTGCAATGGTGATGCTTTAGTTAGAATAATGTCATGGAACCATTGGAGCCTTGTACGAAGATGACTGGCAAATATGCACGTCTTATGTGAAGATTGACTGGAAGACTCACAGTTTAGTTTATATGCAATACTTGCATTGAAGTAATTGTGACAAAGGCAGTAATCCTTCTATGACCATAATAAATGATTGACTGAGGCAGCAATCCTTTATCCACTGCTCTGGGAGTAATCTCAGTAAAACTAATTGGTTCATATATCTGAATGAATAATAGCATGACAGGAGGCTGAATCCATTCAAATTAATGATCCACTTGAACAGCATTTGTAAACTCTAGGTATAAAGGGTATAAGGGAACAGAAAACATTCTGATGCTAATCCATGGCTCTAGTGTGGGTGAGAGGTTGTGGTACTCCTGAGTATGGCCCCAGGCATACGGCCAGATATCGCGGGGGGGGGGGGAAGGCGTGGCTAATTGCCCCGGTGCAGTGTGATCTGCGATCTTGCAGTATATTAATAAACATAGGAGTAACCCTGGTGGTTATCACTACAACAAAAAGCTAACATCTAACCATAATATCTCCAGTTTCTCATAATTTCATTATTGCACTTAAAAAGCTAAATTTAATTGAATATTGGATCCAGTATAGAAAGCAACTGGTTAAAAATGAGGGGACAGTGAAGGCAACCATTTACCCAGAATTATCTTTGCTGCAATTAAAACTATATTTTGTATAAGGTATTTTTGCTGGAAATGCAAAACAACTACCTGGCAGAAAGTGACTAGATGTAGTGGTTATAACTTCCCCCCATATGGGAATAGCAACACAGGGCTACATTTACTTATTTTTACTTTATTTACATTATTTAACTGCCTTTCTAACTTGTACTCAAGGTAGGTTACAGAGGGAATCAATACAATCAAGAGGATGGGGCATTCAATGAACAATGCAGTAGGAATTAGGGTTGTAGAACCCACAAGAAGTCTAAAAACAGAACTGAAGCAAACCATAAGTATTAACATGACACATTAAATGATGCAAAAAGTACATCAGTTTCAGCAAGCTATACATAGTAGTGTAGACCACAGTCCCTAACAGTTTATCCAAGTACCTTTATGAAGCATTTAGTACAATGCAACTCTGTTAACTATGTAGAAAAGCCTTCTTAAATAATTCAGTTTTGCCTCGTTTGCGGAAAGCGAGGAGAGTGGGAGACTTCCTGACCTCCTCAGGCAGGCTTTTCCATCAGGTGGGAGCCATACAAATAAAATCACATTTTCCACAAAAAATAAGGCCTGGGTGAGGGAGCATAATATCTTTGTGTCTACACTGTTTGTGGTGGGGAGAGAGTAAGGCTGCTGCCCAGTCACAGCATCCCTAGAGTCCTTGATTCACAAATCTGGGTGAAACAAGCATGGGACCCATAAATCTGGGTGAATCAAGCCTAGGGCCCACTATCACAGGCTTTGCGACCAGTTGAAGGTCAAGACCCACGGGTTAGGAAACATTGCTCCATTCAACTGTCTCTTTTTCCTTGCGCGCGAGAGGAAGTCGATATTTCAGGAAATGAAGCTTGATTCTCTTCACTAAATTTTACAAGATCATTACGCCCATGCAGTTCCATTGAGAGAGTCCTCCACACCGGACGGGGCGCTACCGCGGCGTACCCTCGATGGTGATTTCCCCAAGAAAAACCATAGAGACCGAAAAAGGTTTGACAGAAGAGGACTGTCGGGTGCCTTCCTCGTGGTTCAAAAAGCGTCGGTCTAGGCGAGTAGGTCTTTGGTAGATAAACATGGTTTATGTGCTGTAGAATCGTGAGCCCGACTTGCGTTTGTGCGCAGGCGCGGTGGAGTGGAGGGCGTGGACGTTCGAAAGCCGCTTGTCTGCAGAGAGGCGCCGACTGAGGCGCGCAGGTAACGGGAGGGACATGCAGAAAGATGCTCTTTTTTCCTCTTCTCAAAGTGACTCCGCTTAATCTTGGCTTCTTCCAGTCGGGAACAGGGATGCGGGGACTGTTGCTGAGGGACACAGACCTGGGGTCCACAGGTGGCTGTGCTCCTGATAGGGACGCCGTGGTAGGGCTGGCGAACTCCGCCTCTCACATAGAGTCGAATGCCTCAAGCTGGCGCCAAACAGTTTTGTTTTTTGCCCCCGCTGGCCCCGCCCTCACATTTATAAACAGAGCAAAGTTTTAGTCCAGTGGCCCCTTTAAGTTCAACAGTTCCCCCCCTCCCCCAAGATATAAGCTTCAGATCTGAAAGCTTATACCTTGAATAAGACTTTGTTGGTCTTAAAGGGGCCACTGGACTCAGACTTCGTTCTGCTGCTTCAGACCAACGCGGCTGCCCCACCTGAATTTATAAACAGAGGCAGACTTTCATGGAGAACAGGCAGAACGCAGCATATGCACTCTTACAGGCTTCTAAGGACTGCTGCTGTAAAGAGTCTTCTGCTTCACTTGTGTATATGCTTTTGGGTTTTGTATGAATATAACACACTGATAGTTCTAAGAAGCAGCCCTGATAGTCTGTTGCAGCAAACATAGTAGGAACCTTGTGGTACTTTAAAGATGAAGGCTTTTATTCTAGCATAATCTTTTGTGGATTCATGAGGTCAGCTCTAGTTCATGAAACCTTATGCTAGAATAAAAATGCCTCCTGCATGTCATGGCCTTTGACTTCATTGTTTATAATTTTTTCTTCAGTGTCTGCTAATTGAAGATAATGTTTCAAGGGCCTGACAGATTCTGGTTCACAGACTTGGTGTCATAATAAATCTGTTAGTCCTTAAAGTGCTGCGAGACCCTTTTTTGTTTTTAAAAGGTACAGTCTCATAAGGTCTTATCTTCCTTGATGGGAGAATCCATTCCTTTAGTCCTCTTAAAAACAAAGTCCCCAAAAGTGGTATCTCCCTTTCCCTTCTGCCAAATTTAATTTGTACTCCAATTACCTGTTGATTAAGGAAGCTTTTCACCCCACTTTGCAATAGCATTCCGCCTAATTCTAGGAGTCTGGTCTGAATACTAGATTTCTCCAGCACTTGTCATATGAAAATTGTCAAAAGAGACAGAATAGCATGTAGTGGGTGAGCAGAACTTATAGTAGTGCAAGGAAGCTGGAGGGCCACAGGCCCAATATGACCACCAGCATGACCATCAATTCTAAGGGACCTTCCATTTCTGTACTTCTGCTTTTTACGCTGTATTTTATATGTGAATTAGACTTACAACAAGGATACCAAGACGCTGCAAGGGTGGGGGACCAGTTCAGATGATCTGCTCCTGGAGCCAGATAGATCTGAATGGCTTTCTGATGGCTGTACGGGATTTTCCTGTTGATATGGTTGGGGTGTCTCAATGCCTTGGTTGATCTCTAGAATGAGGGAATGGCCTGGGCAGTTGACGCAGTCACTCCTGGGCACCCTCTCTCAAGTGTTAGAGCCTAGATACCCCTTGGTTTACTGAGGACCTGCAGCTGATGAAAAGATGAGAGAGATGTTAGAGCGACAGTGGAGGAAGACTTGGGATGAATCTGATAAGACACAGGCAACACCTTGTTTTAAAGTGCACCGTGTGGCAGTGATGGCACAGAAATAACACTTCCCCACCACCATTGTGTCTGCACAGTGTAAGTCAGCAGAGCTCTTCTGGACGATCAGAGGCCTGTTGCGATCTGGCCTGCCAGAGAAGGTGGACTGCTCAGTGGCCCTCTGTGACTGTTTTGCCCAGCATTTAACAGATAAAATCTCTTGAATCTGTTTTGACTTGGATTCTCTGTTAGCAGTGACAGGGTCAGATGGTGCCAGGGTGCCGACTTGTCCAATTCTTTGGGATACTTTTCATTCTGAGGAAACAGACAGGATCCTTGGAAATTTGAGGCTACCACCTGCTTGTATGACCCTCACCCTTCCTGGTCACATAAATCGGGGTGTGTGTGTGTGGCTGACTGACTGACTGGTTCAAGAAGTTGTTCCTTAAGAGACAGGGTGGTCATCCCAGCCTTGAAACAGGCTATGGTGCGTCTGCTTGTAAAGAAGAGTACCATTAACCCAGGAGATCTCAATGTAGTTATCAACCAGTCTCAAATATTCCATTCTTGAGCAAGGTGATCAAATTGGCAGTGGCTGATCAACCCCAAGCTGTCCTGGATGAGGCAAATAGTTTAGATCTCTTCCAGCCTGGGTTTAGGCCTGGTTATGGGATTGAAACAGCCTTGGTTGCCTTAGTGCTTGACCTGCACTTAAAGAGGGACAGAGGGAGTGTGACTCTGTTGATTCTACTGGACCTCTCAATGGCTTATGATACCATTGATCATGGACTGCCCATCTGGGCTGGGAGTGAGAGGCACCTTTCTGTGGTGGTTCTGATCCTTCCTGGAGGATAGGTTTTAGAAGGTGGTTCTGGGGGACTGCTGCTCAGCCTCTCGGCTATGGAGTCCCGCAAGGTTCTATCTGTATGAGACTCAAAGGGCACTGAGGTCTACATATCAACACCTTCTGGCAGTCCCCAGCCCCAGGGACATCCAACTAGCCTCAACCAGGGCCAAGGCTTTTTCGACCCTGGCCCCCACCTGGTGGAATGAGCTCCCATATGAGATCAGGGCCCCGCAGGTGCTTTTGCAGTTCCGCAGGGCCTGCAAGATGGAGCTCTTCCACTGGGCTTTTGGTTGAGGCGGTGGACGTCCCTCCTGGCCAATATCCCACCAGTGGCCTGGATCTAAACTGAAATTGGGGCACCCACTGTTGTACTCAAATTAATCTGACTGACATCTGACCAAACTGTTTTACATGGTATTTTTATTATTTTTTGCTGTTTTAATTCATTATTTGATGGTTGTTTTAATGGTATTATACTAAGATTGATGTAAACCGCCCTGAGCCCACTCACGGGGAGTGTGGTATATAAATCAAAAAAGCAAATAAATCTTGTCCCCTGTGCTCTTTAACATCTACATGAAACGTCTGGGTGCGGTCATCTGGAGATTTGGACTGGACTGTCACCAAAGTTGGATGACATTCAGCTTTATCTCTCACTTATAGCTGATCCCAGGGAGGCTGTGGAAACACTGAACTGGTGCCTGGAGGCAGTTTTGGAGTGGATGCAGGGCAATAAACTGAAGCTTAATCCCAACAAGGGATTACTCCTAATGGTTGGAAGGTCTGACTGGGATTTAAGGTGTTACCTGTTCTGGATGGGGTTGCACTCCCCTTGAAAGAACAGGCCCAACCTACTGCTGGATAAGCAGGTGGCAGCTGTGGCCAAGAGTGCCTTTTACCAACTTTGACTGTTTAGCCAACTGCAGCCTTTCCTGGGCAGAAAAGACCTGGCCACTGTGCTGCATGCCCTGGCTACATCTAGATTAGATTACTGCAGGGCTCCCAAGTACTTACCTTAATTTGGCGGGGGATGTATAGTTCTTCGCGGGACCATTCCTGCGGGAAAAACACAGGCGCTGCACTATTCCGTCGCCCAGACGTGACGTAGGCATGTAGCCGGGTGACGCTCTAGCAATGGGGTTCAAAACTCGATGGTACCATCGAGTTTCCAGTCCCATTACCAGAGCGTCGCCTAGCTACATGCCTACGTCATGTCTGGGTGATGGAATAGTGCAGCGCCTATGTTACAAGCAAGAATCTTCTGGCAGGGAAGCATGTGTCCCCCGCCAGTTCGTAGGTAGGTACTTGGGAACCCTAAATTACTGCAATGTGCTCTACATGGGGCTGCCCTTGAGAACTGTTTAGAAACTTCAATTGGTTACAGAATGCTTCAGCCAGGATGTTGAGTAAGTCATAGGGACCATATCACTCCAGCCTTGGCCCACCTATAGTGGCTCCCAATTTCGGCCAGCAGTTGAAGACATTTTTTGTTTCGTTTGGGATTCCCTCTATGATCATCCTTCCTAACCAATGTTTCAATTGCTGTTTTGTATATATTCTAACTATGTTTTTAATTGTTTTAATGACATGTGTTGGGGGGGCGTTTGATTTTAATGGCTTTAAAATGTAATTTTTATCATGTTTGTTTTAAGTTATTAAGTTGCCTTGGTGGACTTGGAAGGCTGGAAAGGTGGAATACAAATTTTTGTTTTCGTTTTCTAGGGAAAGCATAGATGTGAGATTCTTATGATGGCTAAAATGGATCAATTTACAGTTAATCTGTGGGTGAAGATGGAACCTTTCATAGTGGGAGCTTTGCAAATCCCACCTCCATCCAAGTTGAGTCTGCATTATCTACGAAAGATGTCCACTTATGTCCGGATGCATTCTAGTGAGGGCTATTATCCTTACCTTTTCTGGCCTATGTGGCGACACATTGCCTGTGGGAAGCTGCAGTTAGAGAAGGACCTGGCTTGGCTCTATTTTGAGCTGTTTGACAGTCTTGTTGAACGGACTGCAGAGGAGCGACTGGAATGGGCTGAGGTGATGCTGAGCTGTGCAACTGAGGAGGAAGCAGAGAAGCAACGGAACAAGGCATGGAACGTCATCTTGTAATTTTTAATGTAATGGGACCTGGATTATGTTCTTCCTAGCAATGTCTTTGGTCTTTGTGCTTCATGCACACAGCGTAGAAAACAGTAGCGTATTTCCTTATCTTGCTGCTGATCTTGCTGATCTTGTATCTTGCTGATACAAAGTACACTCCAGGTACATGTGGATGATAATCTAGCATGAAGTGGGAGTGTCTATCCATTGAAATTGTCTCTAGTTTCTAAAAGTAATGGTCTGTCTGTGTCTCCTTTGCTCCCCTATACTGATCTTCTACTGAACATAAAATGGTCCATCTCTGCTAAATAATGTCGTTCTTAAAAGTAATGTTCTGTTTTTAAGTTTTAAACTTTTCCTGGTGTTTTCATTTAGTTATCTGTGGACACTCTGCAATTCCTGCTTTTCCTGTATATACAGCAACTAAACAAAGTTTCCCTAAGGACATCTCTAGTTGGAGAAGAATGGCCAAATCTTAAATCCAAGTCTTATGGCCTGACTGGAGAATCCACCAATCAGATTAAGGTATTTTGGATTGATTTTCTTGAAAGGTTATTTTTCTTTAGAAGCAGCTTCCATGCTTTTGTTTGAAGACAAGAACTTGGCATATATTGAATATAACTCTTAAATATGTTGTGAATTCTTAGAGTCCATTCAACACCAACTTGCATTGTATTCTAAAAAAAGCCACAAAAGCCTTCACCTGAATTCATTTTTTAAACAAATATATTCTACTTGCAATAAAAATATTTATTCCTTTTTAACACTAGTTGTTGAGTGTCTACCAAAAAGGTGTTACAAAGTTGTAAAAAGCAATGCAAATTAAATTAAGAAGAGAGGGTACGTTTTATGTATTCATAGATTTTAAAGTAATCCACAAGAATGATCTTAGTGGGATGAGTTGGTTGTGGAGTAAAACCTTGCATTGCCATCCAGTCTTTTCTGTCTTCTGTTGGATTTCCCCCCATGGATCTTTCTTCTCCCTTGAAGCTCAGATATTAAATGCTTTTGTTCTTCATCACCATTCTGTACCTTTTATACATGTGCGAATTGTTAATGTACTTTAGGATGATAGACTGTCTGAGTAAAGTGGCAGTGTATGCCCCTCTAGCAGTGACTTTGACCTTAAGGAAGTGCAGTATAAATTACTACTTTCTGGTTCTTTTTATACTGGGTGAATATTTGCAGTGGGCAGCAAATTTGCAAGAATGGGATGGAATTGACTGTCACTTGGCTTTGTGCAAACTTGTTTGGTATTTGACAACCTGCTCTTTGTTTGGTATAAGAACTGGAATGACAGCTACCATCAAGCCTTCATCCAGAATCACCTCCAGGATCTTCTAGAACTCTTACTAGATCCAGACCAGCTCTCTGCCTCCTCTCATTCCACCCACAATAGCCTGGTAACTTCTGAAGCTGTTCGAGCGCTCAGCTTTTTGATTGAAGGGTCTGTGAACAACAACAGGACTGTCCATCCTCTGCATCAGCTTGCACTCTGGCAGCCATTGCATGCAAGCAGTGGTTTCTCAAAGATCTCCAAAGCTTTCTCTTTCCCCAAGCTGGAGTCCTGGCTGAGGACTTGCCTGACTGGGAATCCATTTGGAACATCAGCCTGCCTCAAGTCTGGGAACAAGCTTGCATGGGCACAGCAAGGTACAGTTAGATTTTCTTCATATCTGGTCATTTAATAATGGCACATAACACAATATCTTCCTTTTTTTCTTATTTACAAAATCCCAGAGGCCTCCTGCTCTGTCAGATAGCATCTTGGAGCAGATGCTGGTGGTCAGATCAACTATATTTATGACTTGCTTTCCTACCAACTTGGGCAGCAAAAATAGTATCTTTCATTTATGGAGCATTCCAGTCCTGTAACATATATCCTAATTTCTGTAGTTGAATGAATAACTCTATTGTAAAGATTGGCAGGTCCCAGTTCTGTAGGTAAAGGCTGAGCCAGGGTCTCCCATGCTTCATCTACTAGAACATGGTTTTATTCGTACTATATATTATGTGCTCATATCTCCTTCTGGTATTACCAAAATAATTTAGGTCAGGTTGATAGAACTAAGTATATATTCCATGTTAGCTGCACTAAGTTAACAAGACTGTCCAATCCTTGTTTTTCTGTTGTGCTCCTTGTCACTAAATACATAACAAAATGTAAACCTTGTACTGGTCTCATTTCATAAATGGGGAATGTTAAAGCTTTGTCTAACATTAGAGACAGAGTGTAAAGCAGATAGAAGGTTATAAAATAGCTAGTTAGAAATATTTGTCTCGGAATTAAGGACAGATAGTCACATGGTGTCTGTAGTGACTACCAATGTACCCTCTAAGCTGTGGAGTCTTGTGAGCAGAAATTCTACTTTGTGAGCTACTATCATTAAAGTTGTGAGCCAGCGATTTGGCTGCTGCATAAATTAGTTTGCTCTGGAGCCAGCCTTCCTGAGCTGAGACAAAAATGTGTGAGCCGGAGGCTAAAAATCTGTGAGCTAGCTCACACTAACTCAGCTTAGAGGGAACACTGGTGACTACATGTGTCTTATTTCTTGTGCAATGAAATGGACAGATTTTTGAGTATTGTTCATTGTTGGTCATACGACCTCGCTCTGAGCACGTTGCAACCGCTCGATCTCCAACGCTTGTCCCAGTCAGCGGCTCTAGTTCCATACGGACACTCAGCGGCAGGACCGTCGGGGCGGAGGAGCGCCTCAATTCCCCAGCATCGCGCTGGTGAAGAGGTCGCCCCTCAAAAGCCCCATGGCTAGGAGCCTTTTGCCAAGGCTCAGGGGGTGGTGGTGACCCGTCGCCCCCCCCCCCTATCCGCTGGTGTGCAGATCACATCCCCGGGAGATCCGGGAGATGCGTCCGCCAGCGTGTCGCCATAAACCAAAAGTCGACTTTGAATGAGTTGACTGAACTTCTGGATAGTTTTTAATCAATAAAAGGTCTATGACTATTTGTTCTGAGGTTGCTGTGATTTTGAGACATATGTAGTTGCCCTTGTTATATTGGATTAATCAGAGCTACTTTTTAAAAAGTAATGTTTTACTTGATTCTTGTAGTTGAAGGAGCAACCAAGAGAGCCAAGATAGCCTGCAATACTCACATGGTCCCTTCAGCGCACCGCATGGTTGTGATGAGCCAAGTCTACAAGCAAACACTGGCAAAGAGCTCAGATACTTTAGAAGATAGCCATGTGAAGATTCATCGCTGCTGTGAATCCTTCATTTATTTGCTGTCTCCACTGAGGTAAGTTCACCTTCTCTAATCCACCTTTGGAACGTATTTCAGAGTTACATTTCCTCCTGCTCAAGTCAGTTATTCTTTCCTCTGTTTTAGATCTGTGAGCATAGAGAAGTGCAGGAACAGCACCTTTGTCCTAGGCCCAGTGCAGACAGTCGTTCATCTTCACAGCTGTGACAATGTCAAAGTGATTGCTGTCTGCCGCCGTCTGTCTCTGTCATCCACCACCAGTTGTACTTTGCACATTCTCACTCCAACTAGACCACTCATCCTACTAGGCAATCAAGCCATAACTTTTGCTCCCTTCCACACCCACTATCCAATGCTTGAGGACCATATGGGCAGAACTGGCTTGGCTACGGTGCCTAACTACTGGGACAATCCAATGTTGGTGTGCAAAGATAACTGTGACTGGAAGGTCTTCAGATTCCTCTCACCCTCAGAGTTTTACCCCTTTGTTGTTCCATTTGAAATGGAAGGAGACACAACAGAAATACCTGGTGGGCTGCCACCTGCATACCAGAACGGACTGAGCCAACGAGAACAGAGGATACAGGTCTGGCAAAAGACTGTGAAGGAGGCAGGGCTGACCAAGTAAGTCCCAGCTTCTTTCAGGAGAGAAGATTTCGCTGCTAGAAGCAGTTTGGGTCCACAATGCAGCTGTGTTTGAGACTGTGATTGACTGTGATTGATTATATCTTTCCTATCTTGTCCATATTTTGAATCAAAATCAGTGAAATCATGTGGGGAATAGTCCATGGACTGACATGCTACTTACAATTTTTCTCTATGGAGGCTATGGTAATTTAGTGGAATGCTGGGGAAGCTAATACCATGAAAAGTAGCATCGTTGAGAGGAAGTCATAAAGGGGCTAAAATCTTACTGTTCTATAGCAGAACTTCTGATTCCCAGTAGCAATTAGTAGAGGCCTCAATGTGTTAAGTAAAATTGAGGGTTAGAGGCTTCTTTTTCACTGTGAAGTAATTATGCCTTTAGATAAGGTTGACATTTTCATGCCAGGATTTAGATCTCTTTTGATAACAAGGTTCCTGTGTATAAATGCTTCTGGATAAGTAGAAATTCAATAAATGGTGATGCAGCGGTGAAACTTTATCAGCTGAACTTGGTATCATGAACTCAAAAGTATAATTTACAGATACATTTATTTATTTATTTTTCAGTATTTCTAACCATAGTGGTATTTTTTTAAAAGTTCAGTATAAACTTGTAACATGCACATATCCCATCCCATCCCATCCAAAGTATTTCTCTTTTTGATCTTTGTTCTAACTAGCCAGTTTCAATTTCCCCCCCGTCTCAGGCACTTTTAAATAATTGGAATATGGAGTTAACTATTATTTTCTGACAGGTAAATTTGGACTGAGAAGAAGCTGAACTAAGTTTCTGAAAGTCACCTTCTTTGTAATTCTTATAAACAAAAGAGATGCTTGACTTCTCTGTTCTGTTCCATTTTTCACCAGTTGCTTAACTTTGGCTTTTTAAAAAGTCTGAAGTCCTAACCCAACAATAAGAGCGCTGGTTTGTTAAGCGAGCAAAAGAGTATTTTTGAGTAGAGGACATAACTGATTTCAAAAAGCTGCAAGCGAAGGGAGTTTCTAACCCTGCTTTTTTCTGATATATTTCTACTGTTCTGGCCCTGTATATGGAGGATTCCAGTTGGAACTAAAATTGAAGGCTCCATAGAACTTCTTTTAGAAAATACTTATGTCTTTGAGCAACCCTCTGGTGGTAGAAGCAACCTGGAAAGGAATAGAGAGGGTTCTTTTTGGTGATGTTTCTATGAATGAGAGAGAATTTCAGTTTTCCTTAGAGTATATACCCATGCTTCCTGTTCTGGATTCTTTATCAAAACTTCTTTGGAGTGGCTTTCCCACAGAAGTTTGTCAGGTTTGCTGTGTTGTATAATTTAGAGTAGCCTTTTTCTTTTGTTTGGAGGCATTTGGGAATGATGAATGAATTTCTTTTATCTGGGAAGGCTACTCACTGCTTGTTTTTTTATTGGCTTATAGCTGTTTCACTTTAAAATAAAGCCCTTCCCCTTCTGTTTTTCTCTTATACTTGTAAGCTTGAAAGCAGGGCCTGTCTCTTTTAGTTGATATTTTATTCACAGTGTCTAGTTCTTAGGCACTTCACAAATATGCTAGGTTTGTTATCATTGTAAGGTACCTGGACGGTTTGGCCCAAGACATGCTGTGGGTTTCAAACATAAAAAGAGTAAAAAAAATTAGAATTGGTAATTGTCTCACATTTAATGAAAGCTGCATGCACTAAGTGGAAGTATGTTTATTTGTGAGCAAATACTTTCATTGCTTGGTCTTGTATTCACTCTGGATGAGAAGTTCCCTATTAGGCATTGGACTAGGGTGCCAGGTTCCTTTTGCATGCCGGCGGGGAGATGGGGGGGTGTTTTGGGAGTGGGGAGTGATCTCAACCCCCCCATTCCCCAAAACAGTGACATCTTGCACATCGTGCCTGTGTCAGTTGGAAGTCTTGTTGGCAATGCTCTGCATTTGGGGCAAAACTCTGTGGTAAAATCGGCATCAAACAATAGAGTTTTGCCTGAAAGCCAGAGCGTCACCCCCGACATCAGTGACATGCCGCCATCACTTCTGGGTGATGCAGGCAGGTTGCGTGCAATGTTGCTGTTTGGGGGGGGGGGGATTCCCTCCTGCCGGCCAGCTGGCTAGCAGTGGGCAGAAGCCCACAAAATCGGGGGATCCCTTGCCCCCACTGGGCAAATGATAACCCTACATTGAACTCAAATGGTATGAAGATGTTTGTAATTGTATTCCACATGCTTCAGTGCCACTATTTCGATGCATTTCAGAGATCAGAGGAAGAGATTCCAGGTATTGGTGGAGAACAAGTTCTATGAATGGCTCGTCCACACAGGCAATCGTCAGCAGCTTGACAGTTTGGTGCTTCCTGCAGCAGGTCCCAAACAGGCAGCAGGATAGTATGGTTAGGTGAGTTAAATGATCATATCTTTCCTACTGCATCATTTAGAAAGATGGCATATGTGTTTACAGTAAGAACATAATTGCCATATTGAATACACCAGTGATGCATCTAACCTAGCACTGTGTTGCCCGTGGTGACTAGCCAGTTCCCTTATGTACATGCAGATACAGAACACGATGATGATTTCTCTGTTGATGGTTATTACTATCACATACTTTCCTGGTTACCAAGATTTGCAACCAACCATATGTGTTAATTTATTCTATAAATGGTCTCTTCAAATCCCCTTAGTGTTCTGTAAATGACTTTCCCATTTCTGCCCTTTGTTCCAACTTTAAAATATGTATTTAAAAGTTAAAGGTAAAGGTTCCCTTGCTCAAAAGCCAGTCGAATCCGACTCTAGGGTTGCGGTGCTCATCTCCGTTTCAAAGCTGAAGAGCCAGCGCTGTCCGAAGACGTTTCCATGGTCATGTGGCCTGCATGACTAAACACCAAGGCACACGGAACGCTGTTACCTTCCCACCGAAGTGGTACCTATTTATCTACTTGCAATTTCTTGCTTTTGAACTGCTAGGTTGGCAGGAGCTGGAACTAGAGACACGAGCTCACTCCGTCATGCAGCAACCCGGGTCTTGAACTGCTGAACTACCGACCTTCCACAGCCTGCAGTTCAGCGTCTTAACCACTTGAGCCACCACAGCTTTTGATTGGCCTCAGAAGTCCCCCCTTCCCCCAATTTTTTTGGTTGTCCTTGATTTGGGATGGGATTTGTGAACTTTGGAACACTTGCAAATGTTGCTTAATTGGTATACTTCCAAAGTTTAGCAAGCATCCAAGTATATGTCCATAAGAGAAGATAGTGTGAAGCTTAGCTTGACTGGAGAGGAGCAGCAGTTCAATCCTGCTGTTGCATTTGAGCTTCCAACACCTTTGGTGTCTTGCAAGAGGTCCGGTCACTTTGAGCTGCAGCAGATAATAAAAGATCTGTTTGCTCCCAATGAGTACATTTCTGGTGTCCATTTCCCATCATAAGCCTAAACCTCTGAGTTGGCTCTGCCTTGCTCTCCATATCTGCTCAAGGCTCCGTATCTATTTAAAGTTCTGTGCTGCACACTGACTTGCTTCTCTGTGTTTTCGTTATTTCCAGTTGTGTTCTCTGCTCCATGCAAGATTGCCAGTTCCATCTCCCACCTGCTTTTTTTGCTCTTTATACCCCCAAATAACCAACTCTTGTTCTCTGTTACTTCTGTTTCTCATTCAAAGTGCCTTCTTCAGCATGGTCTTTCCATGATACCATCTGTGCTGTACCTTCTATTCCCAATTAACTGCCTCAGCCTAGAGTCTCTGTTCTTTTTTATCAAAGCAGGTACTGTTCATTAGAAAACATTAGTATTTCTGGGAAATAATTTTGACTCTTTCATTTTCCTAAGTGGTTGTGAACTAAGTTGGATGCTTTTCTTTGACACTACTGCAACGTATTTCAAATTTTGCCATCTAATTATTACTGTGTGGGAGGGGAGTGTTGATGAGTGTATTCAACAGATCTTCTCTCTTTGTTTTGTTATAGTTCTGGTGATTCACCATGCCAAACTGAAGGTGTTTTCCCTTCAATTGACTGGAGCCAAGATGAGTAAAAGCTTTTCTGGCAGTGGTAATGAATTTGGCTAGTGTTACTGTCAAGAAGAAGATGGACTTTCTCCTTCCATTTGAGCTGTCGTGGCATCATCCCTTGCTTGAACTTTTCTCAGAAAGCCGGAAGTAGTCAGGGCCTGCCTCTTACCTCTTCTATTGGAAAGGCTGATAACAATATTCACATTTGCAGCATGTGTATAGGTGCCTGGAAAAGGAGTTACTTGTTATGAAAAGAAGAGCTAGGTACCAGCTGCTGAGTGAACCTTTCCCTTGTATTAACTGAACACAAATTTTTGTATAAAACTCACTAGATGTATTTTTATACCAGTTGTTTAGCAGTAATGTTTAATTAAATGGGTATGATTTTTGTGCCATGTATTCTTGCAGGTTGATTGAACAGAGCTCTAAGACAAGACTATTATTATCTGAAAATCAGCACCTTCTTTATGCTTCAGGAAGAATTTCTTGTGATGTGTAGACATCTTTCTCTCCTCTCTCTTTTTTTAAGCATTAATGTTCAGTCCTCCATCTCCTTAAAAGCACCATGCAGATATAGAAGAGAGCACTGTTCTGGGCTCAAAAAATTAATCTTTCCTTATGAATGTATACTTATCTAGCCCATACCTTATTTGTCTTGTCTTGCTTTTTTCTGAAGAACCTGGTCCTGGTAAAGGATGCTGGATCATTGGCTAAGGAAATGAAGCAGCATGTCTTTAGCTCTATCTATGGAAACTCTGCAGACTTAACAGTTACAAAACTAGTGTGTTCACATTGGCTTGCATGGAAAGAAGTGGTTTCTATCCATACAACATGACTTCTCCATCTTCTGCTGCAGCCTGAAATGCTGCTTCTGGAAGAAGAGAGACGACAGTAGTAGTATGGGGGAGGCAAGGAGGTCTGCTTTCCCCCGCTATCTGTGGAAAATCCTTCATAAAATTTAAGCTAGCATTTCTTGAGGTGTTTCTCATTACCCCTTCTAAATGGGAAATCTATGTACTATTAGTGACGTGCGATCCCCATTTGTGGATACCTAAATCAGTGGATCATGTATTTAAGCTTGGGGGACTCCCCAGGTTTGCAGAAAAGCCTGAAATCAAAAGTAAAATATATTTGGGGAGGTGGGGCTAAATCCCCCCAAATACATTTGTGCTGTCTGCACAAACATGGACAGTGCTCTTACCATATGAGGACGTAGTTGCTCCTGCCTGGTGGTAGATCCTGGCACCACTCTGAGCCTGACCTCAGTGCCAAAGGATGCTGACAGCCACTTTGGCCTGCTTGGGGCAAAGGAGAACACTGGCAGCTGGGCTTGGCCGTGGAGGATGCCAGCAGCTGGGCCCGGCCCGGCAGTGGGAGACTCTGGGCTCATTAGCCACACCAAGATTGGCGCTGGAGAGGGGAATGTGGGATTCCCCCCCCCCCACAAGTCTCCCCCCCCACTGATTCATGTGGGGAATTGGCAGCAAGTATCATGGGTTCCTGGTTATCATTCTCTGTTTTCCTACCTCTCATGATGTTTACACCTTGGAATTCTAGTGTGTGAATGCAAGCAAAAAAAGTTACTTCTGTATTGTCTAAAGATGAACATTGCATGGGTGGCTCTTCCACATAAAATTAATTATTTTCTGAAATTATATGGCTTTTTCTAGTGATGATGTTGCTTTAAAATTTTTTATCCCACTGTTCTCCCCCTGGGAACCTTGAAGACTCATGAATACATTTAACCAGTACAAATCTAAACAAGAATATAGAACCCACCAACTCTCCATTAGGAAACTTAGAACAGATGATGAGCTCTGAGCGTGTCTGGTGCTGATCTGGCTGGCCTGGCTCTCTCAGGGCCACGGGGCTTAAAAGCCTTTTGGCTCCTGTCTCTGGCCAAGCTCAGGCTTTAAGGTACTGGCAAAAAGAGAGATGGGCCAGTGCTCTGCTCAGATATTATTCAGCAGCATCCAGATGTTCTCAGTTCCCATGAATTTTCACGCCTCTGGTCAAGTGCAGGCTTTAAAATACCTGCACATGCAGGAGAAGCAAAAATAAGTTCTTAAAATCCATTGTGAAAGGGGAAAAATGTTCCACAGAAGTAGCATTTTAAGCTGGATGTCTTCTGAATCTCAGTAACTAGAAGTGCTTTTTGTTATGTTTTCCCCCCATAGTGACTTCAGTGCATGCATGCCTAATTAGTCTAATGCTACAAATGTCAGCTGTCATTAATACTCTGAATTCATAGTGCTGGAAGAAATATCTTTAAAATTTTCCACTTACAAATTCACATGTCTTTAAAGTGATGAAGCATTTACATTGCTTACATTGTACTGAGTAATTTTCTATTTCTGAAAGACTGCTTTGAACACAAGTATAGATTAAATTGTTGTAGTTATGTTGGCATAATGTTGCTGTATCCTAAAAGCCCAGATATGTTCAAGACAGGCATATAGAAGTCCAGTGTTACAATTTTAAAGTCTCCTGCTTAGCTCATTTCATGATTTTCAAAGTGTTGATTCAAGGTTATAGTACAGAATAACCACTCTGACCGCCAATAGTGTTCTCACGATAATTTGATTTATGGGTCAATTCCCACAAGATGTGTATTTAGAAGTCTGGTGTGTCCTATCCTGTAGTGTCAGATTGGGTTGTAACAATTTTTTAAATGAGACAAATTCTAAAAGCATGCTATTATAAAAAGGTCCTGTGCTGCCTTTTTTGTTAATGTGACTGAATATCCATCGTGAGGAAGCTAATACATGTAAGTAACAGCGTTCCGTGCACCTTGGTGTTTAGTCATGCCAGCCACATGACCACGGAAACGTCTTCGGACAGCGCTGGCTCTTCAGCTTTGAAACGGAGATGAGCACCGCAACCCTAGAGTCGGATTCGACTGGCTTTCGAGCAAGGGAACCTTTACCTTTACCTTTAGTAAGACAGAAGACAAGTTGAACATTTGCAGCCATTTAAGGGAACAGAAGGAACTGTGTGACTTCTGTTGCCAGCAAGGACATTTAATAAGGAAGGGGTGGGCAGTTCCAAACATAGCAGAGCTTCTGCTAAAAGCAGTCCTATCTGTTTCAAAGGACTTTGATTACTTTCCCTGTTTCAGCCTTTTGGAATCCATGGATACATGAAAAAGATGAGCACTTTTGTACAAGGGAATGGAAAGGATTAAAGGTAGACGTAGCAGGATTTATCTAGTGGAAATGTTCTCTAGGTTGAAGGGGAGGTGGGGAAGTCAGAGAGCCTATGAGGACAGCATTTTTTACAAATACGAACAATAGTTTACATTTCTGTCTTTCTTACATTGTTACAATTTCAGAAACGAGTTCATATAGGTCTGACTTTATTTTTTCCAAAGTTAGGAAGTCACACAGCAAATGTTTAAAAATTAGCTCTTAAAGTTTTCTAAATTGAAGCTGCAAGAAGTAAACTCTGAACTAGATTACCTTGGATCAGAGTTTGAGAATTCTCAGCTCTTATGAGCCCTTTGGAATTATTTTCTCTCTCATATTTCCTGCACATATATCCATTTTGGGATTTTACTATTAAATGCTGTCTCCAGGGGGTTGGGCTTTTTTTTAGTTTTACTAATTCTGCTGTACAACTTCTTACAAAGAAACAGCAACTCTCCTCAAAAAGTGCAGTTCTGACATTACTTTCCTGGGAGTAAGCCCCACCAAGTATTCTGAGTAGACCTCATCCCTTGAAGAGTGATAAATTAGTACCACATAGGAGGAATTGTGTATGTGTGTGGGGAGGGTAGTGCACATAACTTGGCCACTAGATTTTATTTATTAAATTTCTACCCCGCCCTCCTGGCCAGGGCTGGCTCAGGGTGGCTTACAAAACAGCATAAAATTACAGTAAAATACTGTAACAACATATTACTAATAAAACTATTCTGACTATTCGTATTAAAACATATTAAAATGCTAGTATCAATATCAAATAATTCACAGCGGTTGTTATTACTCGGCCTCTTTATTTGCAGTCAGCTCTTGCTCTTTTAGATCAACTTAGGCAACTATCTCAGGCTATAGGTTGAATCCCAGGGAAACCAGGCATTCCCACTTTGAACCATCTGTTGTTAATAGTTAGTGGTGGTGGTGGTGGCTCCAAAAGCCTGGTGGAAGAGCTCCATTTTACAGGCCCTGTGGAACTGCAAAAGGTCCCACAGGGCCCTGGTCTCTTCTGGGAGCTCATTCCACCAGAGTGGAGCCACCACTGAAAAAGCCCTGGCCCTGGTTATTGACAATCTGGCCTCCTTGAGACTCAGGAGGGCCATGCTGTTATGGACCCCTGATCACAGTGCTTTCTGGGGTATATATGGGGAAAGGTGATCCCTCAGGTATGTAGGACCCTGGCCATAAAGGGCTTTAAAGGTAAGAATCAGCACCTTGAAATGAATCCAGTATGCTATAGGCAGCCAGTGCAATGCCTTTAGCACAGGCTGGGTGTGCTCCCGGATAGCGCGCCCCATCAAAAGACTAGCCATGGCATTTTGCACCAGCTGCAGCTTCCAGATTTGAGACAAGGGCAGCCCCATGTAGTCGGCATTACAGTAGTCCAGTCTTGAGGTGACCATCACCAAGTTGTTGTGTTCGAGGAAGGGAACCAGCTGCCTGTTCGGCCGAAGATGATAAAAGGCCAGTCTGGCAGTGGCTGCTACCTGGGCCTCCATTGTTAAGGAGGTGTCTAGGAGTTCTCCCAAACTACGAACCTCCGGCGCTGGCACCAGTGGGGCCCCATCGAAGGTAAGGAGCGGGATCCCTACCCTTGGACTGCCCAACTCAGGCCCAGGACCTCTATCTTCATCGGGTTCCGTTTCAGCCGGCTCAGGCCGCTCAGCCTAAGTCAACCAGCCATGGCTTGTAATGCCCAGTCTACGTCTTCCAGTTTGGAGTCGGACTGACCGCCCAACAGCAGATAGAGCTGGGTGTCATCCGCATATTGGTGACATCCCAGCCCATGCCTCCGGGCAATCTGGGCAAGAGGGCACATATTGATGTTAAAAAGCATCAGGGACAACACTGCCCCTTGGGGAACTTCACATTCCAGTGGGTGCCTTTGGGACAGCTGATCCCCCAGCACCACTGTAAGGCACTTCTTTCAGGAGGTTACATTTTCCCATTCCCACCTGCCATTCTAGTAAAATACTGTTGGTAGGACATGGGTTGTCATATGGAGTTAATTAAAACCCCATAATTTCAGGCAGGGTCCTCAGTGTTATTCAACCTGTGGGCACTTTTAAAATGCTTAGCAGGTGTCACCACACAATGTCCTGGCACAACATGGGATGCCAGGGACCAGTCGCAAGATGTTAGGAGGCTGAGAGTCAAGCATTTTCCTGTGATGCACACAGCTGTTTCAGAAACAAAGGTCCCAGGCTGTCTGAGGCCCCTCCTACTTCAAGGAGGTAGAAGAAAGCCAGGACTGACACTTTGCTTTGGGGGAGGTTTTCTCTATTGAAGAAGCAAATAGATATTAGAAAACTCATTGGTGGGTGCCGTGTTTGAGACTGCTGAATCAAGGTCACTTCATATCTTACTTTTAAAAAAAGTGTACATCTAAAAACATCAAAAAGCACACATACGACAAGCATGTGCTTGCAGACACTAGAAGAAGTTCAACTGACAGGTTACCCTTATCTGAAAACCAGAACTGGTGGTGATTTCCTGGCAAGGGAGCATGTGTTAGCAAACCCAGCTTTCTTGCTGTGTTTACATGAAAGAACCTGTAGAGTGCAGTCTACAAATAAATTATGGAGCCCTTCAGGAATAATTTCGATGGACCAGCTCAGGACCACAGCCAGAGAGCCTCACCCAGTTTAAGCTCCCATTCCATGGAAACCTGGGAAGCTGAAATGTGTTAATATGCAAAACAGAGAATGTTTTTAGCCAATGGTAGGTAGCTTTACTCCCCCCCCCCACACTACTCCTTGTGTTGTTATTCATATATTGCTTTGTAAGCAAGGCACCTCCCCCCCTCTGTTCGCCAGGCTGCTTGTGACACAGGCAATGGCCAGGATTTTTTTCTAGCTTCAGTTGTTGTTGTTCAGTCGCACAGTCCGACTCTTTGCGACCCCATGGACAAGATCATGCCAGGCCCTCCTGTCTTCCGCCGTCCTCTGAAGTTTGCTCAATTTCATGTTCGTTGCATCGATGACACTGTCTAACCATCTCATCCTTTGCCATCCCCATCTTCTTTGACCTTCAATCTTTCCCAGCATCAGGGTCTTCTCCAGTGAGTGCTCCCTTCTCATTTGGTGGCCAAAGTATTTGAGCTTCAGTTTCATTATCTGACCTTCCAGGGAACAGTCAGGGTTGATTTCTTTTAGGATTGACTGATTTGATCTTCTTGCAGTCCAAGGGACTCTCAAGAGTCTTCTTCAGCACCAAAGTTCAAAAGAATCTATTCTTTGGTGCTCGGCCTTCCTTATAGTCCAACTCTCTCAGCCATACATGACTATTGGGAATACCATTGCTTTGACCATGCGGACTTTTGTTGGCAGGGTGATGTCTCTACTTTTTATCATGCTGTTTAGGTTTGCCATCGCTTTCCTCCCAAGGAGCAGGCATCTTTTAATTTCATGGCTGCTGTCACAGTCTGCGGTGATCTGGGATCCCAGGAACGTGAAGTCTGTCACTACTTCCACAACTTCCCCTTCTATTTGCTAAGGAGTGATGGGGCCGGATGCCATGATCTTAGTTTTTTTGATGTTGAGTTTCAAGCCAACTTTTGCGTTCTCCTCTTTCACCCTCAGCAATTACATAGGCTCTTTAGGTCCTCTTCACTTTCTGCCATTAGAGTGGTATCGTCTGCATATCTGAGGTTGTTGATCTTTTCCCCAGCAATCTTAATTCCTGCTTGTGATTCATCCAGGCCAGCATTTCGCATGATGTACTCTGCATATATATTAAATAAGCAAGGTGCTTTAGGCTCTTCTGTAAATGGCTATAGCTGAACTCATCATTTAAAAAATTATATAATATTCAAAGTAGGGCTGGGGAACCACGTTGCCCCACACCACTGAGACAGAATGCTCTTAAAAAAAAACTTTGAATATTTCTAACACAGTCTTGGTGTTCTGACTCAGCAAAGCATTCAAAAGCTAATAATGCAACAGGCCATGCTGGAACATAAAAGGGGCAATGAAGCCTGCCTTTATTTTCTAATCCTGTTTGCTTTTCTAGAACTTATGAATAGGCTCAGAATCCCTGACTCAATTTTTGGATTCCCATTCTCATGACAAAGCGAATGCCTGGTCTAAAAATGTGCTCACTATAAAACGAGGCTTCCCGCTCCTGGCTCTTGCAGCTGCTTCTAGATCTCCTCCTCCACCAAGGTATCACACCACCTAGCCTTGACCATGTCTAAAACGGGAAGCAGGGTAAGTATACCTCTAGCCTCTCTCTTCTTTCCTTCTCTCTAGACAAAGGCGGAAAGTCTTAACTGGTTTGCAAGCTTGGCACAAGAGTAGGGTGGCCAGGTCCCTCCCCCCGGGCACTGGGGGGCACTGGGGGCAAGAGCAGAAGGATAGTGTGTCTGTGTGGGGGTTTGCCTCTCTTGGGTCAGAGGCAGCTGGCTCCATCCAAGCCTAAGATGCCGCAACTACTCAGGAATATGCCGAGGGTCTTCTTAAGTAACAAAGTATAACTTTATTTAGGACAAAGGAAGGGAGGGAGGAACACAAGGCCTTCCAGGGTCCTTCATAGCAGCTTGCCTAGCCAGTTTACTCAGTACCAATCCTAAAACCTGGTCAGGATCTGCTCCAGATTATGGTACCCTGGAATCATAATAAAACATGGACTTCTGAAGAAGACATACTGACTCTGAGAAATAAAAATCATGGATTTTCCTGCCCTTTTTTGTAAGAAGGTTCTGGTTTAATGTCTTTGAAAATACCAAATTCTGTTACGTCAAGGTCGGTATTTGGAAACAGTGACTTCAGACAGGTACATCCATCTTCCTTCTGCTTGTGTATTTGTTCTAAACGACAAGGGAGATGAAGCTTGTGCTAGTGTGGTAATTTTTAATTGCAGATTTATTCTTGCGCCTGGAGGAATAGGCTTGCAAAGATGAAGAGACCCTTCATTTTGACAATACCTCCAAATGTTCTCTATATCTATTTATTTACAAGGCATAAGGACACACACTAGGGTAGCAGTGGAATTTGGAAAGCCACATTGGCACAATGATTACTTTCATACCAACAAAGAAAGTTGCAATTATTCCATTGACTGCAACAGATTCAGGATTAAAATCTCGGTGGGTGGCTTGTGATTCTTCACCATATGATGCAATGACCAGTGAAAGAGGTTTTGCTTAGGCCTCTATGGCTGCATTGACTCACTGAGATTGCAGTCCTTGGATGTAATAATGAGCTCAGAAGGACTTAGAAGATAATAATAATAATTGATCATTTGGTACTGTCATGTTGGAATGATACTACTTAAGACCATAACTGAAGTGCTATTCCATGTGTTGCGTTTTATGTTGTTATTTTAATAAAAAGATACCTCAGTCAGGAAGAAAGGTGCTAGTCTAACTCTCATCCTGATGTGCTAGTATTTTGGTCCCCCCCCATTTATTGAGGGCAGTATTCAGATATGCAACCCCCATCTACATCTTGAATAGGTTACAAGCCTCACAGGGTGGTGTCATGTCATTTATACATAGGTTATCTCTAAGCTGCCTTGGTCACTGATCTTCATCTCTTACAGCTTTTCTACTTGATCAGTTTTCAGTGCAATAAATGTACATTTGTCACACCTTTGTTATGTTTGGTCCGGATGATTTCTTGTGAAGTTACACTTGTGTTGCAGCAGGGATTTTTGCATTTCCTGGGTGCTGTCACGAGGAAATGCTATATGCTTCCAAGATACCACATCTATTCTATTGAGACTACTATGTGTAATGTGATCGCATGAGATTCGTGTGTACCTGTTGGATGTTACGAGTGATTTTATTTGATCTAAATCCACATGGAGAGTCATGAGAAGTCCAGGCTGGAAGTGCCTAATTTTTTAGTGCGGTTCCATTTCAAGACATTTAAATTTCTCTGTCCATCGCCCTTCGCTGCCGATTCGAACAGGTTACCTAGCGAGCTTCCATGCAGAAAGCCTCTAGACACCAGAGATGGTCTTAGCCGAGGTGTCCCAGGACCCACACTGGGTGGGGGGCTGACTGCCCATGGCCCCACCCAATCAGCAGAGGGGGAGTGAAAGAATAGCAAGCTCCCACTAACACTCACAGCTGTGCTGTTCGGGGCTCAGGGCTTTCTTTCAGGGTAAGGGCTGCTTGTGCCTGCCCCATCCAGGGTTGAGGATGCTGGCTAGCTCCATGGTGGCTACTTGCACCCACCTCATCTGAGGATCGGACTGCCCACTTCATAGTGGCACCGGCTCACACCTGCTTTGTCTGGGGCCTGGGCAGCTGGCTTCCTGTTGTGGGAGGTGCACCCACTTGGATCATATGGGGCAAGGACTATCTCCTGTTTGGCCTTGGTGAGTGGTGTTGGCAATGATTCTGGGGCCCCACCCTGGCCTTTTCCCAAGGGCTCCAGAATCATTAACTCCCCCCACCCCACTAGAGACTTTGATATAGATAGAAATGTTCCGTCCATGGAGAGTTTACAGACTTACTAGAAGCAAGGGCTTTGGGCAGAAGGCTGTGCTTCAGATTCCAAGAGAAGAAGGTTTGTCGAATGGGAAACATTTTCTGCTGCTTCAGTTGCTAGCTACTGATATGGAGAGCATTAGTATCTGAGTGAGGTCAGGAGGTGGGGCTTGTTGGGCTCTGCAGGGAGTAGAATTGATAGCAAAAACTTTGTCTGCTTCATTGGCTAGTGCTGGCTCATATGGTGGGCAAAAGCCTGTTCTTGGGCTTTAGCTTAGGGCGAGCGACCTGCACAGGTCAGTGGGAGTACGAGCATCCTCCACAGCTGCTGTCATCGGAAGGCACCACTGTGCTCTGCCATCACACAGGTCTTAGGGGTGGGGAAGAGGTGGCTATAGACAAAGCCAGAACACGTAGTACAAGGGCAGGTAGTCACTGATGTGGCACAGAAGAGATGCAAGAAGAAAATACCACCCAGGCCACCACCATCCCTTTCTGCAATAGCGAGTTGTCACTTCCACCCTACCATATCTCTCTGTACTTGTTGAAACTCATGTGGACAGTCCGTGGTTGGTATTTTTGCCTAAGAAGCATGTCTGGGGGTCCATCTGCTGGGGCAATGTCTTAGCACAGCGTCTCAACACATTGTGATGTAGAAAAGAGTAAGAGCCCAGTAGCACCTTAAAGGCTAATAAAATTTGTGGTAGAGTATGAGCTTTGGTGAGTCACCTGATCACTTCTTCAGGTATCTGAAGAACTGAGCAGTGACTCACGAAAGTTCATACTCTACCACATACTTAGTTAGTCTTTGAGGTGAAACTGGACTCTTACTCTCTACTGCTACAGACAGACGAACACGGCTACCCATCTTGATGTATCTTCAGTGTAATGTGTTTGCAAGCGTGGGATGTTGTCGCACTCTAGTGCAAGAAAAGAATGCATTTAGCTCAGCCAAGCTGCACTGTGTCTAGCAGAAACCGCATTGCTGTCTCTCACGCTTTGCTTGTGTTTCAGATCACCTTCTACGAAGGGAAGAATTTCCAAGGGCGCCGCTACGAGTGTGACAGGGACAGCTCGGATTTCCACAATGACCTGAGCCGTTGCAATTCCATCCGTGTGGAAGGAGGTGCCTGGGTTATATATGAGCGACCAAACTTTGCAGGGAACATGTATGTGCTGACCCATGGGGACTATCCTGAATACCAACGCTGGATGGGCCTTAATGACCGCATCAGCTCATGCAAATACATTCAGTTGGTAAGTCTGCCATTTCTTTCTCTTCTGATGTTGAGTGAACGAAGCTCCCTTATACCGAGTCAGACCACTGGCCTCTGAAAGTCAGTATCGCCTACAGTGACTGGCGGTGGCTCTCCATGTCTTTCATGTTACTTTCTCCTTGATTCTGATGTCTGGAGATGGCAAGAATTGAACCAGGAACCTTCTGCATGCAAAGCTAATGCTCTCCCAGTGCGCCACAGCTCCTCAGGCCCCTTTCACAAGGCCTGGGACATTTGTTATCAAGATGATGCAAAGTCTGAATAGCAGGATACATTGGCCGATTTTCTTTCTTGGTGCATGCAGAAGACCCCAGAATGTTATTTCGTGTTAATTTACCAGGAATAACTCACACATACATACTTCTGTTCTCATAGCACAGATTCACACTTCCAGAGGGTTAGTCACAATAGTCTGTTGCAGCAAAAATAAACAAGTGTCCTGCAGTCCCTTGAAGACAAATAACCTTCCTTCTAGCATAAGCTTTTGTGGATTAGAGTCCGCTAATTGGTAGAATAAAAACGTGTTTGTCTTGAAGTTGCTGCAGGACGCATGTTTGTTGAGTACTGGTAATGATTGCCTCCCTCTACACACAATGCCTTTAACCCCCTCATGTCTTTCACCCCAAGGTCATGTACTAAGCACTATCTGTTGAGTAGGGTTGCCATCCTCCAGGTGGCACCTGGAGATCTCCTGCTATTACAATTGACCGCCAGATGACCAAGATCAGTTCCCCTGGAGAAAATGGCTGCTTTGGAGGGTGGACTCTATACCCTGCCGAGGTCCACCCCCTCCCCAGACCTCACTGCCTCCACCCAGAACATCTCCAGCTCTTTCCCAACCTGGAGCTGGCAACCCTATATGTTGAGTAAGGAGGTATAATGGGTAGTATTCTCATTTAAGTTTCTTACATCTGTGCATTAGGAACCTGCACCCAATTAATAGCCACTCAGATGTTGCTGCTCCACTGGGAGGACTCACACTTCTTGGGGGAAGCTCATCGGGGAGGGGGGCAATGGCATTTCAGCACCCGGCTATATCCCTTGCACACCCAACCCAACCATGTTTGGACAATCCATGGCAAAAGGTCTTGATTAGGCACTTTAGAGGGTTGAGATCTGATAGGAATAACTGGCAGCTGGGAGGCGGGGGGTGGGAGAAGGAATTGCCATGTCAGTTTATGGCAGCACAAACAAAACAAGACCCTTAAAGACTAACCCATTCACTGTCATATAAACTGCCACTGGCTTGAGGCCAGTTCATCTGATGTGAACTGCTTTGGTGAAATGCTACTGCAGCCAGTGACAGCCCCTGTCCCCGTATCACAGGCTTTTGTGGGGCTTTGCTGCTCTGCAGCCAAAGGCCTCTTGGAAACAAGCAAGTTGTTTAAATCTTTTCTTTGGTTCTCCTGGGGGAGTCTGTCGTGCTTGTGGCTCCGACTGAGCAGATACCATGGCGTGCTTCATGTTCAGGCTCCTGTTGAGGAGCCATCTTCCTTCCCCTCCTTTATAAGAGATATTGCAAAGCACGGCCAGAATCCATTCAATAACATGAGCTCTTATTCTCCAAAGCATGCTGTGCTGGTGTACTTTAAAGTGGTGCTGGGGACTCACTTCAACAAAGCCGCTCGGCTCACAGCTTTGGCTAACATGCTCCCCAGCAGCCATGTACAGCAGCCTGCCAGGGCTTGATAAACCTCCAGATGTTGTGTGGCCAGGGTGATGCTGGAGAACACAGCATCCCAGACAGGGTCTTTTGCTTGGAGGAGAAGAACCAGAAGATTTACCAAGCTCTGGTGGGCCATAGTGCATGAGCTGGTGGGTATGACAAGGGGCCTATGAGCCTGAGATGCTGGTGAAGGTATGGGGCATATACGACCATCACTCTTGCACAATCAATAATAGAACAGGTGTTTCTGGTGTATCATGAGGCGACGAAGGCCAGTGGAGCTAGAAGAATACTCTAAACACCCACACTGAAAAGGCTTTAGGTGTATTCATGGGTGCTTAGTGGCCTTTGGAGATGCATCCACAACCCTGGTGCCTTCGTTGCTTTCATGCTTCGCATCCACGTTTCAACACGATGCAGACTGAAGCCGAAGAGTCTGAACTGTGTGTTGCAAATGCATGCCTCTGCTCAGCTCCTCAGTGACCCCCGGTGCTCTCTTTCCTTGTTCCAGCCCAGCGGAGGCAAACACCAGATCCAGCTCTTTGAGAAGGGTGAGTTTAGTGGCCAGATGCATGAATACATGGATGACTGCCCTTCTGTCATGGATCAGTTTCATTTCCGGGAAATCCATTCCTGCAAAGTCCTGGAGGGAGCCTGGATCTTCTACGAACATCCCAACTTCCGCGGCCGGCAGTACCTTCTGGAGAGAGGAGAGTACAGTAAGCCTGTCGAGTGGGGGGCCACATCTCCAGTGGTCCAGTCCTTCCGGCGTGTTGTTGAGTAATGAGCAGCCTTGTGTGTGAAACCGATGTGAAAGCTGGCTTGATGCATAAATAAAGTATGTGAGGGCTTGACGCTGCTGGTCGTTATTTGCAGGGATTGTGCCTCTGAATGCGACATACCCTCTTCTCCAATCTCTCATGAATGATGCCGCTGTTGCTAGGATACTGTAGCAAGTAAGGCAATAAAGGCATGTAGAATCACTTTCTGTAAACTCTGGAATCTTCTTGGGGCTTGCCCAAAAGGCAGCTTACCATGCTTTTTAAAGGTAGGAAACGTGCAAGGAAATGGGAGGTCCTTTTCCTTGGGATAACTGTGCAGCCTCTGTCATGGGAACCTGTCATGACCCCCAGAGGGGTCTTTGGGTTTCGCCGCCACCACCCTGGACTTTCGGGTCCCTCGGGGGTCCCAGGGTAGCTCCCAAGCCCTTGCTAACCGAGTGTTACAGGCGTGAATGACCCAGGCGGACACCAACCAAATCACACAGAACAGGGTTTATTAGGAAAATTGGGCAAGGTGCGTAAACTGGATAACAGGGGGAAAGGTCAAATGAAAATAAACTAACACAACTGCCTTACTTGGCTTTTCCTAACTCACTCAGGCTCCTCCTTCTCCCAGCCCGGCCTGTCTCTCACGAGACCCAGCCGCAGGGAGGCAAAGGACGGAGGCTTCTCCCCTTCTCACTCAGAGACTCCAGCTACCAGCAGCCAGCAGCCAGCAACTGCCTTCAACTGTCTTCCCCAGACTTTGTTCCCAACAGATTCAAACGGTCTCCCTTAGAATCTTTCCTGACTCTCCCAATGCCTTCTGGGAGTTGTAGGCCTAGCTGCCTCCTACTGTCACCCAGGCCTCTTAAACTGGCTAGGCCGTACTGGCACAGGCCGGATCATGACAGAACCCAACTGCATGAACTGCACAGTCTACACTGGTTACTTGTGGGTTGCTGTCAGCCACGTTGACTCACAGGAATATGTGCAACTTATTTGTTTATTTATTTATTTACTTATCAAATTTATACCCTGCCCTCCCTGCCGGAGCAAGCTCATGGCAGCTTGAAGCATTCATCTAGTTTGGACTACATGTAATGGGTGGGTCTTCCAAAGCTCATAGCTAGAGCAAATACAGACATGCAGGGAGCTATCATCCAGCCCTCTCACAGGCCAGTATTACCTCAAGATGCATATGACACGTATCTTATTTGAAACCACCCCTATAATCAAAGTCCTTCTGTACATGAAACACTTCTAGCCTTATCCCCAGATCTGTACAGTATTTGCAAGGTACCCATTCCCTGAGCCCGGTTAGTATTTCAGATTACTTTGAGTAATTAGAGGCTAATTCTTTTCAGGTTTTATATTGGTCTGGAAATCCAGAGGACACTCTGGGAAGGACAAAGTAGTGGTTTGGCTAGCTATAGGTGTCGCCTGGGACACAAACTCCCCTCCCTAAAGTCTTGGTGCCTTTTGTTACACAACTCAAGGTGATGTAGGTTGGATTCCCAGGCATATGTAGGGTTCTCACCTCAGCATGGCTGCCAAGAGAGGGGAGCTCTGGTCATCTTGGGGGCCCACAGACAGGCAATTCCTGGGATTCAGGTAGTTTTCAGTGGCTCTGCACCAAAGACCTGACCAGATCCAGATCTGCTTAACTTCAGCAACGATCACATTGTATACTTCAGATATACTCTGGGCTTCACTTAGTTTTCCATATGCAAGGAATGGTGTGTGTGTGTGTGTGTGTGTGTGTGTGTGTGTGTGTGTGTGTGAGA
>NW_015163118.1:0-14759 GCF_001447785.1 Gekko japonicus | reverse complement strand
GAGAGAGAGAGAGAGAGAGAGAAATGCTTTCACACAAGAGATTCCCCCCTCTCTACACTTTGAGCTGGTGTTAGCTGTATAGATATGATCTTTGAACAATGACAAGTCACACGAGCAGTACTTACCTGAGCAGGTTCTCTTTGGAGAATATTCACTTCACATGCAAATGTACTGATACAGCACAGAAGGAAGCAAAGAGCCAGTCCTGCGGAGCAGTAGATCTCCTGCCCTACTTCAGATCCCAGGGAGAGAGAGACCCTGCAGTTTATAGCTACTTCAGCCAAGTCACAGCAGCGTGTCTGCTTCTTTCTCTTTCTCTGCCACAATCTAAATTCTGTTTTATTATCACATAGACACCCATTTTCTCTCTTCCATCACAGAAGCAAGGGGAATTAGCTTTTTCCTAGCTCTGATGGGAACTTGACTCAAGCCCTTTTTTTTGAAATTTATGGCCCATTGAGGAGATACAACAGTTTTGATTCATTTCCATCCCATTTGTAATGTAGCATAGATTGCTCTACCTGTAACCAGAACTTAACTCTGTAACTATATTCCTTCTTAGTAATTTGAATTAGGGCCATCTGGAAATCCTTTTGCACCTTTGCTTTAAATCAGTGGACATGAGCATTGTTTTAGGATGACCAGGGAAATAAGAGGTTTTGGCTGGATTCTTCAAGCCATTTCCTCTAGAGGTTTTCCACAGACTTTAGCAAAGCGGTTTTCAAAGCAGGCAGCTTTAAAGATTGCAGTGTTTTTCTTCAGGGCCTATTCAAGATTAATTGTCTCCAGGCACATCTACACCGTGCAGGGTTCCTTAAGAGAAGCCACAATGAAAAGTACTCAGAACGAAGAGTGATTTCAGCAAGAGTACTTTATTTAGTGAAGAACAAGACGAAGAACCCCGGCACGCAGGCCGGTATATATACACAGAAACCCGCCACCAAAACACACCCCTTAGTCACCTATAGGTCATTTACAGTGGCCGAGAGTCCCATTGGCTCTCGGCCGCGGACCTAGCCCTCTGGTTGGTGCGGGCCAGGATCCGCTCCACTATTGTTCTGTGGGAACGAAGCTTTGGCCTTGTGCTTGACCGCATGGCCCAACGATCGCGCACGTGGTAATGGCGGATACATTACACACAACAACTAAAATGATACAAAATCAATATAAATGTTGAGTACAGAGCCGCTCCAGATCTGGGGCAAAGAGGTCCAGTATTCTTTTTAAAGGAGTATTGTAAACATGCACACTTTGTCCTGCCTGCAGTTAAACAATTGCAGTCTTCAGAAAGTTAACCATTGCTATGTCCCACAGAAATCAATAACATTTTAGTCATGCTTAACTTCTGCGGATTTCCTATAGGACAACGAAACTCTTATTAGTTGCTTCCTGTTTCCCTCTCTCAGATTCCTGGTACTTCTCTGTCCAGGACAGGTACACTTCCTCTCTTAGCCACCAGGTGTCAGCATTTCTCTTCTTTCAGCTCACCTAGGACAATATAAAGAACTCTCTGGGTAAACTCACTCACCCCCCCCCCATTCTATTATGTTGTGCCTTAAGTCTGAGGAAATAACAAATGTCCATTTTATTGGGCATTTTCTTTGCTGGGTACTCTAGGGAACCTAGGAATTTTTTGCATATCAAGCAAGGGAATGCGGGACTTTGGATAATGATATTGGGTGTATAAAGCGTGTACTTTCATAGCAAGGGCCTCACAGTCTCTTCCAGTATGATATATGAGGTTATTATGTAGCAATGATGCAGGGTATGTGATGCTTGTCAGCAGCCACAATAATACAGCCCCTGTGAATACAGTATTAATTAGGCACTGGCCAAGCAGGAAAGACTCCCTGCCCCTGGTGTGTGTGTGTGTGTGTGTGTGTGTGTGTGTGTGTGTGAGAGAGAGAGAGAGAGAGAGAGAGAGAAGCTCTGCTGTGGCTCTGGAGGGGGGAATCAATGGAAATACAGCAAGATGGTCTGGGTGGTTTTAAGGGGTGAGGCAAAGGGCCTTTTAGGCAAATGAAGTGGGGAAGAGCATGAAGAGGGGGGATAGATGATGTGGGAGGAGGGGCCTTTGCTAACATAGGGAGAAGACAGATGTAATAAGCATCAGCTCGGATTCCGTGTTCTAGCTGGTTTTAGAAGTTTGCACCAGAAGTGGCCGGTGCGGTGCTGAATGGCTGGCACCCATGACATCATCAGTTACTCCTTCCCCCAAACCCTCTGTGCAATTATTCACTTTTTTAAAAAGTGTATTGTTTAAAATGAATAAAGTAATGACTGACCCCAGTTCAGAGTGTTTCTTACTTTTATCCCCAATGGGGACCCAAAGCAACTTATAAAGCAAACAAACAAACAAACAAAATAATCAAGGTACATAAAGAGCCCAATCCTGCGTAATTCTACTCAGAATACTAGTCAGGTCTACTCAATGGGGCTTACTCACAGGAAAGTATTATTAAGATGGTACTAGAAATATTCTGGTCTGGTATCCACCAAGATGGTCCCAGAAGGCCACAGGCTCTGAGCCAGAAGTCTTTTGCTCTTCCTGGATCCTGCACAACTGGCAGCCATCTTCCCACAATCCCCTCTCCATCATAAAAGGTACATGAGGCCATTTTTATTTTTAAAAAGATAAACAGCCACCTGAAGAAAGGGAGATAGGCAGCCAAATATGCATGTATTTTCAAGTATGTACCACAATATTTCAGTTGTGAAGGTGGGAGGAATCAGGGCTATCCCATGGCTGAGGGACACCATGGCTTCTCACTTTTAATTTAAACTCTCACCCACAGGTTGCTGGGGTTTGTAGTTTTGTAATGGAACTGAAAATCCTTTGTTAAACCAAACCTTTATGGAGCTACAGTTCAAAACATTCATTTATTGGGAGCCAACTATGGTGTATATGGACATCAGCTTCGAACTTCTATCTTTAAGGGAGCTCTTGTACTCCGAACAGTTGAGTCTTGGAAGGCTATTTTGCATGCACGGCCTTTCTTTTCATTTTTATTGTCATAAAGGTACCCAATGTGTCTAATCTCTCTCAGACAGGTATTGCAGAGTCTGTCAGTCCCCTGTGACCCTCTACCAACCACATCATCTATTCTTGACAAGGAGAAATCCCTCCTCCATGACACTCCACAACAATTGGCAGGACTGGACTTGACTGGTACAAGTCAGAGGATCACTTACTGGAGATGGCTGAGGGAGAGCCCTGGAGTAGGCCTAGACCTTCCTGTACTTCCTGACCAGCTCCATGGGCCAGAGAGAATATCAGTGCAAGGCATCTTAATGCATCTCTGATCCTTATTGTTTGTAAGGTCATTGGTACTAGAGTAGAGAACCCCACTATTGGTTGTCTGTCTGCAGGAGATCCAAAATTTATTTCCACTTCCATCATTGGGCAAAAAGAAAATCAATCATCAGCCCCAAAGGGAAGGATATGTGCGACTGCACAGATCCTATGGTCCTTTCTAATTGTAAGGTTTAAAGAACAATTTACCGGCTGACCTGTGAGTAGCTAATTTGAAATGATTTGCTGAAAAGTCCTGTGGTATGTTTCCAAGCAGAAGATCTGGCCACTGTCCATTTGCTTGTATTTACTTGACATCATACGTCAAGGTTGTATAAGGACTCTGCTCTTCTAGGAACCGTAGCCAGAATCTTTGACCATAAGGCAGTAACCCAATGAGAACGTGTGCTTATTCTAGACCAGGGGTGTCAAACGTATGGCCCGGGGGCTGGATCAGGCCCCCGGAAGGCTTCTATGAGGCCTGCAGTGGAACTGGCTGTCTTCTGCTTCTTCTTCCAGTTCTGCTGCTGCTGCGTCATTGTAAATTTGCAGCTTACAGATACACACCTGAACAGCATACTCAAGATTGCAACAGCACAGACATTTTGATGCAATAATTCAGAGCAAGAGGTGTCGGTTTTCAGATACTGTTAAATAAACAAAATATTGTAAGAGTGCTAATGTTTTAAGCATGTTTTTATTTTAAGTAATAAAGTTTATATCTCCACTACCTGGCATTACATTTTATGACACATCGGCCCAAAACGGTCTCATTTATGTCAGATCCAGCCCTCATAACAAATGAGTTTGACACCCCTGTTCTAGACCTTCTGCCGTATCAATGCATGGAATCAAATCATGACACTTATGGCCAGATCATACACTTAGTTAGCACTTTACACTGACTCTCATCATAACAAACCAATTAATGTTCAGGAAAAGTTCCACAAGATAGTACAGTCTAATATCAAATGCAAAACAACCTAGGATAGGGACATATGCATCTGCTTTGTCTTACATCTGCTATGCCTACTCTGTGAACCAGAGCAGCCCCAAGAGTTCTCAGGTCAGTGCTTCTGTTAGAACAAAACAGGCACATGTTTACATGGACATGTGGTGCACAACATGTGTGCCTGGACAGGTGGACCAGGCATGTAAATGTCAATGGGAAAGCCAAGCAAGATTAGAAGGCAGAAGCCATTTTGCTTGCTTGTTCCACTTGTCCCACATTAGCATTTTCTTTGAGTGCCCTTTTATTGGATTGCTTGATCTGCCTAGCACCAAAAATGCAATTATCAGAATTCCTTTCTCTCCCCTCCAAACAGCTCTTGCCCTCTGGTGAATTTCACATTGTGCCCCAATGTTGGCAACTAATACGAATAACAATAAAGTGTGGTAGGTGTTTGAGAGGAGAAAAATTTTTTAGATTACTTTTTCCAGTGGGGGCTCCCTTGTTGGAGCGGCAGACAGAACAGAGTGCATATGGATATGAGCCACAGACTGAGAGCCAGCAATCGGAACTGCTCAGCTGATGCCTTGCCTTGACAGCTAATTTCCATTTTTCAGTATCAGGGGGTCTGTTCCAGTAATTGGCATGCAGATTGTGTCTGATGGGCCTGTTAGACAGAAGAAAAGAATCTTCTAGTTAGAATAAGCCAACCCCAGGCTGATGGATGGGGCAGAAGGAGGTCATTCCAAAAGAGAATATATGTGGGTATACACACACACACACACACACACACATGGGTATACACACACACACACACACACACACACACACACACACACACACACACACACTACATAAATTGTATATAAAAATTCACAGTCCGTGCCCTCCTCTTCGCCCCTTCTCTCTTTATCCTGCAAAGTCTAATTTATCATGTTCCATTGAGACAAATCCAGTGCCCTTCCTCTCTCTCTATCCTTTTCCCCTTTAAGGGATATTTGATGGAAACTATTCTTGGTTTTAATAACAAGACGGTGGGGCAAGGAAGAAATTAAAGTGGTGCCATGGTTCATTACCAGCCCAAGATCCTCCAGAACTGGTCCAGTTGTTAATTACACTGAAGGAATTAATTCTTTCCCTCCGTCATCCTTAATCCACAGGGCAGGCAGGGAGCTCTTCAAGCCTGGCAGGAATCTGAACATGTATTTGCTCCCTCTACTTTGTCTAAATGATTCTTTGTATTTGCTCCCTCTGCTTTGTCTAAACGGTTCAATATATATATTGGCTCTTCCAACTTGTGCTGGGGTAACTTTGACTAGGTGTACTGACAATAGTTTTGCAGCACCTCGGAGCCAGCTCAGTTGAGCCTTCCCTGAAATTCACTTTCTGTGTCCTGTCGCCATGGTCTCCAGTCAAGTTATTTTAAGTACATTTTCGTAACACTCTGGCACATTTACACATGCCACTTGATTTAACCTAGGGAAAAAAATTGTGGGTCACATGAGATGAGAAGATGGGAGATCTTGCCAGTGGATGCTGTGTTTTTTTTTTGGGGGGGGGGCAGCATAGGGTATTTCAGATTGTGGCTGTGGGGGGGGGGAGAGGGGCTTAACTCTTCCCCCTGTGTGGTTCTGCCAATGGAAACTGGCCACTCTGTACTGTTATCAGCCCTTGGCGCTGCGGGGGCGGGGAGGGGGGGTGGGGGGGGGGAAAGACAGGCTTCTTTTCTTTTGCTGGTCATTTTTCTTTGAGGGTTAATAGCAGGGCAAGGGGAGACATGAATCTATACCTTGTCCCCCTGTAGCCTCCATCTGAATTAAGTCCCACATGGCTTACACTACCATTTTGAAAATACTTTTCCCAACATTGGTTCTGTTGAACCTGAAGTCACTCCCCCGGGCCCCCCAGTTTTATACTGGTGTCCTCTAATGGAATGACTGACTCAATGACTGACTGACTGAATGAGTGAATGGACATGTCCCACCTGAAGGACTTTTTAGCCTCTCTCTTGCTGGTGATGTGAACATGTGAAAAAGAAAAGAAAAACAATTTTAATATGTTTGTATCAGGACTCTGAACTGAATAATGGCCATACAACCATCCTGCACTGGTCACTCTTGGGTCTTTACACTGAATACACCAAAAGGGACCCTCAGAAGCAAGACCTGCTCTGCTATAAAAGGGATGTGACCATTTTGATGCCTTGTAGACAGTTCTCAAGATGAGTAAAACATTAACCCACCCCCCTGATGCTTTTGGATCAGTTTTTTTTTATTTTTATTACTATTTAAATTATTATTTTATTTAAAAATTACACATTTTTAATGTGTGAAAGGAGGGGATCACTTTCAAGTATTTGCTCAAACTTTCATGTTGCCTTTTAGAAAGGAAATCAAAGTTATATAAAACTATCAATTTTTTTGTAGCACTGTCATGCCATTTCAAGGACATTTTCTAATTAAAAAAAACACGCTGTTGTTTTCAGCTAACTTCAAGCATCTGATGAAGTGGCTTCTGGCTCCCATTCTAATGACTCCAGTAAGGTGAACAGCGAGATCAAGGTGTCACACAGCTCTGTGCGGATCTGTTAAGTACATAGATTCAGCCTTGTGAAAACTTGCTACAAATTTAGCAAACGTAATAAAGGACAATAACTCTTTATAATGAATGGGGTTTTACATGCTCACCAAATGCATGTTGACATTTTGCCTCCATTTGCCCAAAACAAATTCTTTTGTTTTGATCATTGGTGAAATGTACACTTCTGCAACTAATTGGATCTGAGGAAGCACTTAAAGGGGCATAGATTAAAAGTGACTGCCATTGGTAGTCTGCAGTTAGAAGTATGGGTTTGGAAAGAAAGGAGCCACGCAGCTGAACAGAACATAATTATCTGGATCCACTAATCATGGAGCCTTCCTCTGACATGTGGAGCCTTTCACCAGCATATGGAGGGTCCTTCCACCGGTAGAATAGACTGCTTGTGCCAGAGCGAGTCTCTTTGTGCTGGAGCATGGTTCTGCCATTAGTGCAACAGAATCTTACAGCCACCAATAGTATCAAAATCGTAGGAAAGAGTGTTCATATTCTAAGAATCTTGCTTTGCATTTTTGAATGGGCCTAGTTTTCTAATATCTTGGTAGCTCAACAGCTTTGGCACTTGGGACTCTATACAGTAGTAATATCATATATGGGATGAAAATTAATGAAGTCCATCATTGTCATCCCAAATATAATTTCATGCCATTATAGAGTCCCACTTGCAAAAGTTGTTGATAAGATACTACTGTTTAACATTGTTTTTCACACTGTGCTCTGACTGGGTGTTTGTCCTTTCATCTCGCTTCTACTCTGAGCTCTTCCTTGGCTGCCTTGATTTAGTCCAGGAAGGTGAAATGATTTTTTAACACACTGATTTCTGTAACTGGGTTTCAAGAACATTGATTGCTTCTAAATGATTCAGAATTTGATACACATGGCTGTTTTCACATTCATTGTCTATTGTTTCTCCCTTGGTAGTACAAAATTCATTGGTAAGAAGTCTAGACTTTCAAAATGTTTGCCATTCTGCCCTGACCTGGATAGCCCAGGCAAGCCCGATCTCGTCAGATCTGGGAAGCTAAGCAGGGCCGACCCTGGCAAATAGTTAGAAGGGCAACCTCCAAGGAATATCAGGGCTAGGACACAAAGGCTGGTAATATCAAAGCCATTTCTCTAAAATGTCCTAACCCCACTAGGGGTCATCGGAAGTCACCATGACTTCCAGGCTCACAAGCACATACACACACACATGCATGTGCACACACAAAAAAATAATCACCTAAACAAAAATGTTTGCCATTCTTACATGTTCTTCTTAATTTTAAATAGCAGTAGGAGAATGCTTTATTGCTAGTATCGACAGCAAAATAAATACTGACCACTGTATGACTATTCACTGCTACAGATGACTTTGTACCTCTATGTGGCTTGTAATCTTGATGAGAGTTGGACTTTCACAGAATTGTTAAAATAATGTATAAATCATAAGGATAGTCTACAATTCTCTGAATTTTCCTAACTCAGTCTTAATTCTTAGCATTTACATACCAATTTGATGAGTGTCCAAAATACATCACATCTCAACAATCCTTGCACTAGCCTTGCATAGTAGAACAGTATTATTATCCCTTTACTGCAGGTGAGGTGTGAAGTCCGAGAGATGGTGATTTGCCCAAAGATTCTTAGTCACTTCAAGGTTAAGATTTGAACCAGGGTCATCCTGGGCTCTTATATATCACCAGCAGGATCCCTACATCCATTCCCTACTTTTTGTTTCCATTTGTTTCCATTCTTAAAGCTCTTCTCCAGAAATGGGATCATTTGAGGTTCCCCCTTTTCAGGTATCTCACCGGTAGTTCTGTGCCTCCACTGGTTTCTGTTTTTCTTCCCACACTGAATTGCCCTGCCAGTTCTATTGTACTAAAGATGTCAATTGCTTTTACCTCCAAGTCTGCCAGCTGATGATTTCCTGCCTCTGTTGCTTTTCTGCTTCTAAACTGAAGACTGTACTTCTGACATCTCTATTGGACCGGGGTTAATATCAAGTTGTCTGAGTTCATATTTCATTGAAATCTGGCACAGAGATTGATTTGAAAACATCTGAAAACACCTTTGAAATCTGCTGCCTATCTATTGTTCTAGCCTCTCTTACAAGAATGCTTCTGTCTCTGCTTTTGATTCCTGTTCAGAAATGTCCGTGCAGGGAGCTATGCTATAAAAAGAGGTCACAAAAGGAATGCAGCCTCTCTCTGCTGATTCTCTTGCCTCTTCTTAAGTACCGGCACTTCCAAAGGTGTCTTTCTGCTTTGACTACAGTATATATATATGACCATAAACCAAAGCTTTAAAAATATCCCTTCTCTTCTTTTAGTCTTTTGAGAATAGAGAATGGTTATTAGCATTTGTCTTGAATATTTTAATCACACCACCGGATGCATACAAAGAGACCAGCTGTCAGACTCCCAGTAGAACCACTCTTAACACAGTCTTTCTTTTGAAAGTTTATTGAAAAGATGTGGTTAACTGTGGAGGTGAAAGTCTTTGTCAGAACTGGTAATGCCAAGCCAAAGAATTGATAATAAAGATGGGGTCCCACATTCCATGCATATGTCATCCACACCAGCGTTACTACCGGTCATGAGAGATATACGACCTAACTAGCCATGCTCAAAGTCTTACCTCTCCCAAGGTTGGCTCTCATGAGAAAACCTGAGAATTTCCTGGGGGCTGTGTGAAGAAGAGTTACAAACGGCACATCCTTATCTACAGACAATCACACTCACACTTACTCCCCCCCTTTGGAATGTCACGTCAGCGAGGGCAAAAGATAAGGGCATAGAGCAATACCAGATGTGCCTAACAAGCAAGGGATACAAAAGTGAAACCAAGCGTTAATAGTACAAAGACAATAAATCCAGGGCCCGAGTCTGACACCAGCTCATAACATACTGGTGAACCTGAATAAGACGGAGTAAGGCTCTTGTGATTAAAAATTCTACTTTGTGAGCTACTGGCATTAAAGTTGTGAGCGAGCGATTTGGCTACTGCGTAAAATAGTCTGTTCTGGAGGCATCCTTCCTGAGCTAAGACAAAAGTGTGTGAGCCAGAGGCTAAAAAACTGTGAGCTAGCTCACACTAACTCAGCTTAGAGGGAACACTCCCCATAATGTAAAGTAGCTTCTCCAAAGAATTCTGAGAAAATGTCGTCCCAGGCTAGCAGCCTGCGCAGTGCGGCAATACAGTGAGTGGTGTGCTTCAAAAGCAGTGATGCATTCAGAAAAAGAGGAACCGCTCGGGATTGGAGCTGGGATTGTGTGCTGTTTCAATACCCCTGATAACTGCAACTCAGCTGAGCTAGCAGTGTGTTCTGAAACCTGACGTGGTGACTGAGGGGAATGTTGAGGGAGTTGGTAAGGCCTTCCCACCAAGGGAAGCTTGGTTCATGTGAAAAGCTTTGACAAATAAAATGAGGAGATAGTCAATCCACGAATGGCTTTCCTCATGTCATTTCCTGAACAGAAATCACCTCAGAGCTGCTATTAACCCCGGTGTGGAATAATGATAGGCAACCTGTTTTATTTCCTTATTGAAGCTAATAGTAGCTTGGTGTAAGGGACAGAAATCCAGAAAATGGCAAAAAGGATTACCTATCCACTCCACACTAGCATCCTGATACAAATAACCTCACCCCACTGACTACTTTTAAATAAAATTAATGCCATTAAGGGATCCAGTCTAGGATCTCCAGCATATCATGAAGTTGCACCTTGAAAGGAAACTCAGAATAAACAGAGCAATAGAGAATATGGGTTGAAAGACTTTCTGGAGAGGAAAATAAGAAGGGGGATGCACTGTCACCAGTCGGTAATAATGTATAAGCATCAGGAATGTGTCTTGTTTACCAAGCAGAGACAAAAAATCCAAATGATACCACTAGGGTGGTAAAAATATACTAAGCAAAACAACTGGTAGCTTTTGCCACCTGAGGCAGGTCAACTCACCCTTCCTAATAATAGAGTGGCTTGTCTCAGTGAAAAATATCCAGAAGGCTAAAGTGATTTAGGCATACATCCCCCACCAGTCCATTATAGGCTGTTGACTTTTTTTGATATTTTAGGTCATCACTGTAGGCTTTGAACAGATGGACCCACTGTAAACCAGATAATGTAAATTGTTTATGCAGGCACACTTGGGTCCCCCTCATCTACAGAGCTTTTCTAAGGTCATTAAGTGGTCCAAGTAGATTCAGAAGATGAAGCGGCTAGTAAGACAGAAGGAGATGGGAAGGGATCAAAAGATATGTATGATAAGGTCAGAAAGAACGTTTTCCAACTTTTTGTAAAATAATTCCCCCTCCCCTTCTTCCCACTGTCCTTGCTTGAGAGGTGGAAAGGAACCTGCGGGTGTGTGAGAGGGCTTCTTCTCCCCACAGCCCTCCCTTCTCACTTTCCTTCAGCCATCACCACTCAAGCTCCTTGTTCTGCCTGCAACTTGAGGCACAGATAGGGTCTCTCTCTCTCTGTGTCCTGCTTCACCCCCTTCTCCTTGGCTAGCCAACTGTCTGTAGCCTAGTCAGGAGGTTCTGGTCTAAGCATGGAAGAGAAGTCAAGTGCCCTGTGTGAGGGCTTTCACCAAATCTGGGATAACTAAAATACAGTCTCAATTAACTGGAGCATAAGTGTATTGAAAAACTATATCAAACTGTATAACTACAGGGTGTTATAGAGCTAAGAAAATAAAACAGAACATGTGGCTAACTAAGTTCTATAATCACTGTTGTTACCTTGGCATTCCTTTCCATGGAAAGGACACAAGTCTGCTGGAACCTTGAAACACAAGTCTGTTGGAACCGGGTTAAGACAGACTTCGCTCCATTGCTCCCTGATCCCTGGACCTTTGCTCACATGCTTCTGACAGGGTGCACAGACCTTTGAACTGTACTTGTCCCAGCAGGGAGAGTTGCAATTTACCTTATCATGAAACTGAGAATTGGATCCCCATGTGGATCCCTTTTGCCAATCAAATTAGGGTGCACATCCCAAAACATTTATGGCCCAACTCAGGATATCCAAATAGCCATCTATCTTGCCCCTTCCTGGATGGTGTGCAAATGGCCATCTTCATCCTGCCAATTTGTCTCTATAAAGGAAATTCATCTCCTCTCAGCCTGCAGTCTGAGAAGTTTGTTTTTGTTCCCAGAAAAAGAATGTTTCTTTGAGGTCAGGGCCTCCCTGAGTGTTAATCGAGGTATCCTGCATCTCTTTATCATAACAATTAAGGGATCCAAGGAAGTTCAGAAGATGAAGCAGCTATCAAGATGGAAGGAGATGGGGAGGGCTGAAAAGCTATGCCTGAAAAGGTCAAAAAGAATGTTTCCCCATCTTTTAAGTCCCTTGAAAATCTTAGTCCGATGACATCTCTACTTTCTCTGTACCCGGAGTTTAGATAGAAGCAGAATAGGGGCATGCTGTTTTTGTTTGGTCATCTCCCACTTGGGATAACTTGCATCTTATGTAGGCATTAAAAATAGTGGACTTTTATTGACAAGATGACAATGAATCTCTTTGGCTCTATTCTTTCTCTGTTCTAAAGGACACGGCTCATCTCTCTTCCCTCCCCTTCTTTCCCTTTTCTGTTTTTCACCTAAGCTTCCCTACTACGAAATGTAGGAGATATTAATAAGACAGGAGGTGCTTTGTGCCAGAGGGCGTAAGTGATATGCTTGGGAATGGAGAATATTCCTCAGAATGTTGTCAATTTGTAACTTTTCAGAGATGCCTGGTGGCTGCTTAGTCAGGGGCATGGTTATCTTTGAAAGTAGGGATCAACACGCAGATGTCCTCTGTCTGGTCTCTCAGATAGTGTGGCCTGGTTCCAGCAGGACATGCACAATTTTCTTTTTTCTAGAAAGGAAGTTTTAACAGCCACTAGATCCTAGTTGCCTGAATCATGTATCAGGGAAGCTAATACAGTATGACACCATTTAGTCACTAACTTTAATGAGTTAATGGGCTGAATGCTTGTCTTTTAAAAATTCTGGTATAAACATTACAGTGTGAAGAATGATCAAATGTAGGAAATAGCTGCATAACTATGTGTGACTGTGATATCTTGTTTCCTACGTACATGGGTGTAGAAAACAATCCTTTGAAAGCAAAACCCACTGGGCATGTCTACATTTCCTCCTCTGAAGAGATCTCTATGAAAGGCAGTTCTGTAAGAAAGACCTCTAAGAATGACCACTTACTAGACTACAGTTCCCAGTATTCTGTGGGGGAAGCCATGACAGTTTTGTCATGTGGGGGAAGCCATGACAGTATTGTAGTATAGATGCTCACAGTTTTCTGACTGCATGTCTAAACCAGATGGTTCTCAGTTCCTGAAGATGGTTGGGCCACAGTTTACATCCATTTTAGCTTCCTGAAGAGAAAATCTAGCCAAACCCAGTTGTGAATGATTGCTGAAACATGATTCCATAATGTACAATGACATACGGATACATCTTGTGTGCACAAAGACAGGGATGTGATGTCGGAAAAGGCAATGTCTGGTGTACAAAGAAGAAGAGAAGAAGATGATCCTGCATGGGCAGCAAGAAGACAATTAGGACAAGTGCGGGAGCAGCTATCCCATTCCCCCCACCTCTGCTTCTTCCCCTCTCCCCCTACTTCTCTCAAACTCTTTCTCCTTCCTGCCGCCCCCTTTCTTACTCTCTCTCTCCTCTCCATGTCTGTCACATTCTTTCTGCCCCCACCCCATCACTCCTTCTGCCCTGTCACTCTCCCGGCCACCCACCTACTCCCCCCCCCCCAAGCAGCAGTGGCACTCTCCAGGAATCACAGCGGATTGACCAAATACAGAGATCAGAGATCAGTTCCTCTTGGGGTTGTCAGCTCCATGTTGGGAAATTTCTGGAGATTTGGGAGTGGAGCCTTGGGAGGATGAGGTTTGAGCTTGGAAGTGACCCAGCAGGGTATGACACCATAAACTCCACCCTTCAAACCAGCCATTTTCTCTGGGGGAACTGATCTCTGTCATCTGGGGGTCAGTTGTAATTCCAGGATATCCCTAGTCCTACCAGGAGGTTGGCAACATTAGTTCCCCTGGAGGAAATGACTGCTTTGGAGGGTGGAGTCTATGGCAATATATCTGTTTGAAGTCCCTCCCCACCTCAGTCCCCACCAACCCTAGGGTCCACCTCTCAAGTATCTAGGGATTTTCCAACCTGGATTCGGCATCCCTATCTCCTTCCCACCCAACAGCCAATCTACCTTTATCTGCCCCTTTGTCTTCTGCTTTCCGTCTCCTTTCCCCCTGCAGCTTCTACTGAGGAAAACTATGGTCTTTCTCCACAGTGGGGAGTCTGGGGACTAAAGCAGTTTACATTATTCTCTTCTTCTTTCTATCCACTCAACAACCCTATCAGGTAGATTAAGCTGAAAGTATGTGAGTGGTCCAAAATCACACAGTGAGCTTCCACAGCAAGATAGGGGTATGAACCTGGGTCTTGCAAACCCTGCTATGAAGCTCTGATCATATACTACACTGACTTTTATAGAGTTGCTGCTGTTGAACAGTAGCAAGCAGCTGAGCCTAGTTGAATCATGCAAGTCAGGTGGTATCAAGTTACTAAGAGGGTGCTGCTAAGCCTAGGTTTGCCAGCCTCCAGGTGGGACCTGGAGATCCCCCAGAATTACAACTGAACTCAACAACAAAATGGGTGGACTTTGTGGCATTATATCCAGTTGAGGCCTCTGCCCTCCCCAAATTCTGCAGTCCTTAGATATCACCACAGAATCTCCAGGAATTTCCCAACCTGGAGCGGGCAATCATAGTCCCAGGCCTGACTCCAAATCCCCTTCTATTTAACCATTCAAACTGAAGGAGGAATCCTTCCCAACCCGAGATCCAGGTCTGTTTTTTGCTTCCCCCCCCCTCTCTCAGAGACAGTTTTGTTATGCCAACTTCTCCAGGAAA
>NW_015163117.1:640081-674656 GCF_001447785.1 Gekko japonicus | reverse complement strand
TAACCTGCCTCACTGTGCACTCACTCCATGGTTGACTATTCAAATTATTGCTGCACAGTAACCACGGAGCAGGGAGGAAGGTGGCATCCTTGAAAAAATATTGTCTTTCATACATGTGCAGAAGCACTCATTCGAAGCACCACTCCATTTTGACAGCTCTCCAATCCCTTCACCAAGTACTGCGGCCCCTCTCAGCCTCTTCCGCTTTGCCTCTTTTCCTTGGAATGCATGGGCAAAGTGTGAACATCTTTACATGCAGATTTACATGAGAGTAGACCCACTGATGTTAGTACATTTACTCTTGTGTCAATCATGGGATGCTCTCAAATGCTTCAGCATTTTCTCCGGGGGAATTGATCCTTGTAGTCTGGTTAACATCCACCCCCACTTTAGCTAAGGTCTATGCCCAGAAAGCCCTGTGCATAATTTTTGGGGCAGATATTCAGCCTAAATTTGCTCTGAAGCAAGGCTGCCTGGATTTTTAAATTTTTCCAGCTTTACCCAAGTCTCCTTGAATTAGGAATGCCAGCCTTCCTGGGTTCCCTGATGATATGGGAGCCTAACTAGGGACTATTTTCACAGCTTTCCAACCACAAGAAACAGGAGAGTTGGGTTTGGGGGGAGGATTTGTCACTCAAAAATAACTCCCCCTGGGGCTCCCGATCTTGACAGAATATTTGGGTGCAGAAACATGCAAGCAGTGATCACAACCCTGGGGCAAAGATCTGCTTATGTGCACATCACTAACTGCATTAAAACATGGTGTGAAAATGAAACTGTGTGATGTGACTTCCCAAACGCCTTGAGTTTGCAAGAGAGAGTTTAGACATCAGGAAACGCATGGTGAGACCAGTTTAATCCATAAAGATCAGACTTTCTCTGGTGCTGGGAAAGTCAGGGTGAGAACAGGGCATCCACAGGGGAATGGGATGTTACTATCTGAACGAGCATTTTAAATCTGGAGGGGAGAAACAATAAGATCAAACAGCTCATGTGACTGCAGCATGGGACATCAATGGATAAGCCAATTAAAATTATTTGTTTACCACTAATTAGAATTCCTATGAGTCAACATCAAATGTCTAAATTTCTGATGGTTAATGCTGGACACATCTTGTAAGTGTTTGCTAGCATACCACCTCTGAGTCATCAGTGACTTGTGGAATCCTTCTTGGGAGAGGGTGCCACTTCCTGTTAAAATATAGTGGTAGCCTGCAATGTAGAGTTGCAATGTAGAGTTGCAAAGTCCATCTTCCACCCCTAGTGGGGGACTTTGGGGGCATTCCTGGAGGGGGCAGGGCATCCCCGGCGTGATGACATCACGTTGGGAACGTCCACCGCCCCCCCGCCCGTGCACCAGATCTCCAGAAACGGCAGTTCCCTGCACTTAAAGGAGCCGACGTTTCCCTTTTAAATGCAGGAGCCGGCGTTTCCCCTTTAAGAGCAGCCACATTTCCCTTTTAAGAGCACGAAGCTGGCGTTTCCCTGCAAGCTTGTGGAGATTGGGCTTGGGAGGAAACACGGGTTCCACACACTTAAAGGGAGAGAGATGGGTGGCTGTGGGCGTTGGGGGTGGGGCTTCCCCCACCGGCCATTTGGCCGGCGGCGGGTAGAACCCCCCCAAAATGGGGGACCCATGGCAAACCGAGGGGTTTGCAACCTTACTGCAATGAAGAATGAATCCAAAAGTTTGGCTTGTGGATTTAGTTTGCTACCCAAGGTTTAATGCCTTCCCTATTCCAAACAGAAGAGAAGGAAAACCTATTTTTGTTTGTTTGAAATCACCAACAACAGTTTCTTTCATAATTGTCACAGTCTATAACACTAAGACTGAAATGCTGTGGGAAAGGTTTGAAATATGCTGATAAATTTGGCCAGAAGCCTGTGAAACAAAAAATGTGCATTGCTTTGTCCCTTTACATTTTCTGTTCTGATATACAATAAAATGACAGTTGTACCATGTCTGATCATTATTAAAAATGGCATAAGCACTACAAGGTAATTTTGTTATAAGCTTGCGTAAAGTTGGAGTGAAGAACTGAGTTTAAAAGAAATATTGTCTTCATCAGTACAGTTTTTTTGGTTCAGGCAATCAAGCTGGCACCATCACCTTCGGGGGGAAAATCAGGATTGCAATAAAAGGAATACTGTAGAGGTCAGTAGCAAATAGTTTTGACCACAACTATGAGCAAGGGAGCAATAAAGCCAACATTCCAGCTGGACTCTATTATATATAGAACAGCTCAAAGGTTTTGCTGAATAAGTTTGCCTTTATTTTGGAACACGTATAGATCAATAACTGTTACTACCCATTGTCATATTAGAACCTTAGTGGTAGAAATACAAAAGATTCTAATAGGTGCACTTCACAGTCTTCCTTTTCAGCACACATTTGTTACTGCAATAATCTGTGCTAGCAATTTTCTCCATGCTATCCTTTCACAGTTCCCCTTTCTATTTATGTATCATAGGATTTTACCACACAGTGACAGGAAAGTGGAGTTGCTTGACTTTTTACAATTTTGTGGTACTAGTTTGACCATAAGAGACCATATAAATGGACATGAAAAAAAGCCCCTACCTTTTCCTCATTTGTTCTCTATTATGTCCCACACTTAATCTTATAGGCACAGTGCACAACTATTTTGGGGCACTAGGGGACACATTTTAAAGGATTTATTTAAATGGGTGTTACTGTAGGGTTTTATTGACTGTAAACTGCCTGGGGTCCTATATTAAACAAAAGGTGGCATAAATGTTTTTTAACAGTATCGGAGGGACTGTTTCCTGGGGCGATGGCCAGTTCTCTCTTGAAAAAGCCACCCTTGGATCTGGCTCAATCAGCAAATTATCAGTCAGTTTCCAATTTGCCCTATTTAGGCAAAATAATTGAGAGGGCAGTGGCAATTCAGTTACAGAGCTTTTTGGATGACACATCCATTCTAGATCCCTTCCAGTCCTGTTTTCGCCCAGGTCATGGGATGGAGATGGCACTGGTTGCCCTTACAGATGACCTCTGTAGGCATCCTGATTGGGGCACGTCGGCAGTGTTCGACATGGTTGACCATCAGCTACTGATCCACTGCCTCGCTGACACTGGAGTTCAGGGACAAAGGATGACATTAGGGGATCAGCTATCGTGAAGGCACCCACTGACCTGTGGAGTGCCCCAGGTGGTAGTCCTGTCCCTGATGCTATTTAACATCTATATGCACCCCCTTGCCCAGATTGCCCGGAGGCATGGGCTGGGATGTCACCAGTTGGACCCACTGGTGGACCTCCTGATGGCACTGGTATTTCTGGCCACTGTGTGATACAGAGTGTTGGACTGGATGGGCCTTTGGCCTGATCCAACATTGGTATCTCTTCTTATGTTCAGTTTGGTGTAGTGGTTAAGTGCACAGACTCTAATCTGGGAGAACCGGGTTTGATTCCCCACTCCTCCACTTGCACATGCTGGATGACCTTGGGCAAGCCATAGATTTGGCATAGCTATTCTTGAAAAAGAGCAGTTTCTGTCAGAGCTCTCTACCTCACAGGGTGTTTGTTGTGGGGAGGGGAAGGGAAAGGAGTTTGTAAGCTGCTCTGAAACTCCTTTGGTAGTGAAGGGTGGGGTATAAATCCAATCTCTTCTTCTTCTCTCTTCAGTATGCGGATGACACCCAGCTCTATCTGTTGTTGGGCGGCCAGTCTGACTCCACACCGAAGATCTGGACCGGGTCTGGACTGGGTGTGACAAGCTGCAGCTGGTTGGCTTAGACTGAGCTGATTGAAATTGAATCCGATGAAGACGGAGGTCCTGTGCCTGAGTCAATGTGGGCCGAGGGCAGGGATCCCACTCCCGACCTTCGATGGGGTTCTTTTGGTGCGAGCACCGGAGGTTAGGAGTCTGGGAGTGCTCTTGGATGCCTCCCTAACAATGGAGGCCCAGGTAGCAGTCACGGTCAAGTCAACTTTCTATCATCTTTAGCTATTTAGACAGTTGGTTCCCTTCCTTGAATGCAACGACTTGGCAACAGTGATCCACACAATGGTCACCTCGAGATTGGACCACTGCAATGCTCTCTACATGAAGCTCCCCTTGTCCCAAATCCAGAAGCTACAGATAGTGCAAAATGCTGCAGCCAGGCTTTTAATGGGCCTCCCCATGCGGGAGCACATCCAGCCTGTGCTGAAAGCATTGCACTGGCTGCTGATAGCATACTGAATTTGTTTCAAGGTGCTGGTGCTTACCTTTAAAGCCCTCTATGGTCAAGGATCTGCATACATGAGGGACTGCCTTTCCCCACATATTCCCCAGAGAGCACTGCGTTCAGGCTCACAAAATCAACTGGCCCTCCTGGGTCCAAAAAATGCCAGGCTGGCCAGGGCCTTCTCAGTAGCGGAAGACGGCCAGGTCCTGCGGAGGCAGGTTGATCATCTGTGACGGTGCCTGCTCCCAGCATCAGAGAATGCCCAGACTCCGGGGACCAGGGACACAGACCTGCCAGACAACCCCGACCACACAACTACTGACAGGGAGTTCCCAGAGCAGGCTTTCACCCCCGTGACCCAATCTGAAAACAGAACGCCTGCCTCCATCTTGATGCCGGAAGAGGCCCCTCCACCACCACAGCCGAGTGTCCAGGCGACTCCGCCCGCCAGGGCTTCTGACACCCCGGTTCCCGCTCCAAGGCAGTCCTTGCGGGAGTGCCGGCCCCCAGCCTATCTCAAGGACTATGTCACCTAGGGTGTGCTCGAACTACCAGGGGAGGGGTATTATGTTCGCTGACCAGCACTAGGCGCCAGTGGTATGCAACCGGAGCTTGGCTCTGAAGGACAATAGGGACTAGGATCCTGAGACTCCTAGTTAGCACCTATAGGAACTGTGGCAGGAAGTTTAAACCCTCCAATGGGACCTGTGGGTGGCACCCGGGGACTGTATATAAGTTGGCCGTTTCGGCCGGTTGTTTGTTGTTTTGTTGTGTGCTAGTAAACTATGAGCTGCTAATCAGCATCTGTCTTCTCTATGCGTACTGTCTTCTCTATGTGTTGAACCCAGTACGCAACAGCGAGGATGAAGCTAAGTGTGAAGGATAAGATTGCAGCTCAGTTCAGATAAGTTAGGGTGAATGAGCTGCAGTCTGTTGCTTTCATCAGAAGGAGATGTTGGAACATGATTATGTGTGTCCTGGTGAACTAAGTCATACATCATGTCACATGATACAGCTTTCCTAGCACTGTATGCCTTTAAAATGCAGCTAGGGGCTGCAAGACAATGCTTCCCGTGGGTCAAAAAGTACACTGCCTATTTAAAGTTAGCATGTTATTGATGAAAGTTTGATTCACCTTCTCTCTGATGTGCTAGGTTTCTACACGGAAAGGGGTATTTTTAATGTCAGGAAGCATTCAGAAACAATCCCACATCTGCATTCTGAATGGATGACATCCAAAGAGGTACCACATACTATTTCTGAATCATATATAATGTAATTCTCAATGTAGTTCTGTTAAGATCTTTCAAACATAAGTCAATTCCATATGTGACAACCAGTCAAGATTTCTTTCAATAAAACCTCATTAGTAGCTGGGAATGCTGACCAATTTTTGTCTGCCAAGAAAATTGAGAAGTGAGAGAGCTTCACAGGAAATATTTTTGAAAGTTAGCATCAGTGTAACGGCACGATCCACACAGGAACAAGGAAAAGGTATGTTGGTACCCAGGAGCAGAGTAAGAGTATTAGTTGTCTACTTACGTACATAACAGATTAGGCCTATGTGGATGAGCCTATCGTGTCAAACCTCATGAAGGAAATCTGCAAAAACTCATTGAAATACACTATTTTAACAGTCTTTTGAAACAAAATTCAAAGGAACAAGAAGCTAAGTCTTAGGAAGTGAATTATTACAAGTAACTCACAAGGGTCTTGAGGATTATTTATAGACGTTTATTAGGATTCAAGTGTCCATAACCATTTAAAAACCATAATTGCAGGTAGGGTGGGAGAAGCAAAAGTGGGGAAAAAATGTATAAACCTTTGTTTTCAGTCTTCTACAATTCCATGTATCCCTCAGCCTTAAGTCAATTGCCCTGTACTGTTTCATGCCCACCCTCTAATTTTTTGTATTGCATACTCTGATGGTGTTGCAATTGCAATCAGAAAGTGAAATTAATATGTAAGGTACAATTGAAAACACTGCATTTTTTAAATTTTCTCCATGATATCTTTGCTGTGTGAAGCTTGAAGAAAATTTCTCAGACCCCTGTGGATGAGAGGACTCGAGCCTCCGCTCCCCAATATAGGAGAAGGCGTGTGTTGGTAATTGGGGATTACCTACTGAGGGGGTAGAAGCTAAAGTGTGCTGACCAGACTTCTTGTCTCGAGAGGTATGCTGCCTACCGGGTGCATGCATCCAGGATGTGATGGAAAGGGTAGGAAGATTCATCAAAGCCCATAGATTATTATCCCTTCTTGCTCATCCATGTGGGAACAAATGATACCACCCGGCACAGCCCAGAATCTATTAAAAGAGACTATGTGGCTCTGGGTAAAAAGGTGAAGGAATTGGGAGCACAGGTTGTATTCTTGTCAGTTCTTCCTGTCGAAAGTTATAGCTTAGAAAGGGAAAGAAGAATACCACAGATCAATGACTGGCTATGTAGATGGTGTCATCAGGAAAGGTTGGGATTTTTGGACCATGGCTTACACTTTCGAGATGAAGCTCCTCTATCAGGAGATGGTTTGCACCTCCCAAGGATAGGAAAAAAGGTGTTTGGAAACAGCCTTGCAAACCTAATAAGGAGAGCTTTAAACTAAACCCTGTGGTGAAGTGAGACAAAAAAAAATTGCAAAGTTCAATATGATGCCAATAACTGGAGATAAGAACTTTTGTGGGGAGTGGCACGTATGCTAGATAACATTAACTCACATGTAAGTACAGAAATGAAAACCTCAGGGTGCATAAAACCCTAATGCACAGAGTATGGGAAACAAGCATAAGGAACTTGAAGTCCTAATACAGGAAGGGGACTGTGACCTAATAGGCATTATTGAAACTTGGAATATTAGGATTGAAAGGTATAACTTATTTAAAAGGGAAAGACAAATAAGGAAGGGCAGAGGAGTCGCGTTATATGTAAAGGCTGTATATACTTGTGAGGAAATATGCGAATCTGAGCATGAAAGTTCAGTTGAGAGACTCTGGGTAAAAATAAAAGGAGTAAGAAATAATAGTGATATTATGGGGGAGGGGTCTGCTATAGACCACCAAGCCAGACAGAGGATTTGAATGAGACATTCCTAGAACAGATTACAATGTTCTCAAAGAGATGGGACACAGTGGTCATGGGAGACTTCAGTAACTGGATATCTGTTGGAAGTCCAAATCTGCTAAAAATGAAAGGCTCAATCAATTCCTGACTTGTCTTGCTGACAACTTCATTTTCCAGAAAGTGGAGAGGGAAATATCTTGGACTTAATTCTCACCAACAGGGAAGAGCTGGTTGATGAGATGAAAGTAGTGGGTACCCTGGGTAGTAGTAACCATATAATTTTGGAATTTACAGTCTTGGAGAAGGTAAAAACTACATAGTCAGACACATAGACTGGACTTCAGAAAAGCAAATTTTCACAAACATAAAGTTATGCTGGGTAGAATCCCATGGTCAGAAATACTTAAGGAGAAGGGAGTTCAAGAGGGGTGGGAGTTTCTTAGAAAAGAAATAGTGAAGGCACAATAAAAAAATGATTCCTATGAGAAGGAAAAATGGGAGGAGCCTAAAGAAGCCAAGGTGGCTCCATAAACAGCTTTCTAAAGACTTGAGAAATAAAAAAGACTCTTTCAGAAAGTGGAAGGAAGGCCTTATAATCAAGGATGAATATAAACAAATAACCAGTGGTTGTAGAGATAGAGTTAGGAAAGCCAAAGCTCAGCATGAACTTAGGCTAGCGAGAAATGCTAAAAATAACAAAAAGGATTCTCTTTTTTTAAAAGGTTTTTTTCTTATGTTCAAAGCAAGAAAGAGCAAGGACATGGTCAGCCCATTGCGGGGACAGGAAAGTGAAATTGTAACAGGTGATGAAGAGAGGGCAGAACTGCTCAATTCCTACTTTTCCTCAGTCATCTCTTGTGAGGGAAATGTGGCAAAAACAGAACACATGATGAGGGAATGGAGTTGCAGCCTAGGATCAGCATAGGGGTAGAGTATATAAACACCTAGTTTCTTTAAATGAAACTAAGTCCTTGGGACCAGATGAACTGCACTCAAGGGTACTAAAAGAATTTGCGGATGTAATTTTTGAGCCTCTGTCCATTATGTTTGAGAATTCTTGGAGAACAGGTGAGGTGCCAGAAGACTGGAGGCAGGCAAAAGTTGTCCCCATCTTCAAGAAGGGGGGAAAGGAGGATCTGGGTAACTACCAACCTATCAGCTTGATGTCTATACCTGGGAAAGTTTTAGAACAATAGGGGTATATAGACAGGGGTGGGAAATGGATTGTGTTGCAAAGTCCAAGGAAATATGTCTGCTTAAGCATTACCCTTGACTTGGAAGCAGAACAGTACTAAAGTCTGCAGCAAAAGCACTCTTGGAGAAGCTGGTGAAGCGGCAAATGCAAAGCGATCTCATGGCTGAATGGCCAAAAATATATGCCGAAGAAAAAAGAAAACCTGATGGACAGAAGAGGTGAAAGCAGAAGGAAATGCAGAACGATATTTAAAAGGTGACAGCAAGGGAAAAGGCAGGTACAGAAAGGGCCAGCTCTAATTTTCAAAGATAACAAGGCCAGTGTCATTCAGTCATAGGTCAGGTTTCCAGGAATAAATCAAGGCAGTGCCAGCAGTTCACTTTGTGTCCACTACCAGCAGGCAGCGGGCATTGAGCCAGGAGGTGTGCACTTCACCGCTAGCCTGTAAATCTCTTCTCAGCCTTCTTCTGCAGCATTCCAAGGGTGCAGGTAATCCCAGAGGGCTGGTGGTGAGTGACTGACTTTCGCCTGCTGAATTAGAGCTGGAGAGTGAAGGTAATTCTGAACCAGCTCTTGGCTACATGTCTGGGCATACCTTCACCTTATTTTCCTGCTGGTCAGCTTCTGTGAACTTCATGTTCGCTACACGATCAGATTGGATCAGTGGAATGACTGAGGGAAGCCTTAAGGACAAGGGGGGTTAGAGCTCTAACCTTGTCGGGTTCTAAAGTGCTACTAGACTCATATCTAGCTGCTTAAAAGCAGAATTTTCTGGTGTGCTGCTATGCATAGAGTTTTTCCTCTATAAGATGGAAAGGGTGTGCAAAGTTGTAGTGATGCTGGACATCCAACTGACCAAAAGGAATGGAATGTGTAGTACATGTACTCCCTTCACTTTTCCAAAAGTGAGAAAAAACTAGGACGTTGGCAGGGGTCATTTGGGGGGGGGACGCGGGGGGACGCCATCCCCCCGGGTGAGGTGCGGGAGGGCGGGGCCTGGAGCTCCCTGCTGGTGCCCGCTGGAGGTCGCCGCCGGCTGTGGGGAGGACACACTTCCGGTGATGTCAGGGGGGGTGGCATATGCTAATGAGTTATGCTAATGAGTCCCCCTAGCTCTTTTTCTACGAAATGACCCCTGGACGTTGGACATTGCTAATCTAGTCAGTGGGGAACAAGTTAGTATTTCCCTAGAAAGAGAACAAATGCACATTCTTCTAGTTACTGCTGGTATCTGTAAAATAGATAAGAGAGGATAAAGATATTTAAACATATGCCATAGTGCTGCAGGAGAGAGATAGAAATGAAATATAATATGACCAAAGATGACAATAGAAAAGAGCTTCTAGGCCAGAGAGCAGCCTGGACTCCTTAGAATTAGGCAAATATGGCTAATCCAGGCTGCCTAGGGAGATTTGCCTGCTTCCTTCTGTTGCTGTCTTCTGCCAATGAGTGGAGACTTTTTTGTTTCATTTGGCACTCCCTCAGTGATCCCTCCTTCCTGACCAATGTTTAATTGTTATTTTTATGTCTTTGTATGTATTTTAGCTCCATTTTAAATTGTTTTCATGATGTGTGTTTTTGTGCAGGGGGTTGGTTTTAAAATGTATTTTTATTCTGTATGTTTTATTTTGTTAGCTGCCTTGGTGGTTCCTGTTAGGGGAGAAAGGCAGGATCTAAATTTTGTAAATAAAATCCATAAGCTTGCCCATTCAGTGCAGTGGAGGCCCAATCTGTGCACATATACCTTTCCACATGTGGATGGGATCTTTTCACTGAAATGCTTGAGGTAACTCTTGTTTATGTTGGGGATTTAAGTTGTGCGGCAGAACTCATGTATCATTCAGAAATTTCTCTGTTGGGGTTCATATTCAAAACCTCCTTGTTAGTAAAAGAAAATCCCTGTAAAGGAATGGTGACCTTAAACTATGTGTTTTAATAATTAGTCACCACTTCAATACTAAGAAAAGGATTCTAAATCAACGGATTTTATCTTGGAATGCTCCCTAATTACCTATGTCCTATTTCCTTTAAGTCCTGCCACTGCATTTCAGAGATAAAATTCTGAATTCCTGGAAGCCAAGTTAGAAAAGTAATACATCATAACCTGTTTCATCTTGCAGCTGTTTTAAGATTTTTTTTCATTTTAGTGTGCTCTACAAAAACCCAGTGTTATTTTTCCAGCTTTAGATATCTATGATTCTGCTTATGCCTCCTCTCTAACTTTATTGCGCTTGTGATGTTATCTGCCCATATTCAGAAAAATCGATATCAGAACCTTCTCTTGATTTTTACCTAACCAATGGCTCTGCATATATGGATTTCCTCACAACTTAACATTTAAAATGTTGAAATAGGATATGCTATTTTGATAGGTTTCTGTTCTAGGATTTAAATATATATAAATGGCTGGATGAGGAGACATGTCTGGAATTATGATATAACAAGTGGAGGACCTTCAAGGTCTTGTGTGGTGGGGATCTCATATTCCCCTCCCCCACTGTTTCCTCTTTTTCTTCCCTGAAAGCCACCAATTGCATCTCTCCCTGTTTTCTCTCTTTCTCACCCAACATTCCTCACCCAACCCAACATACCTCCTTTCTAGGGTTGCCAAGTCCTTTGTACTCACCGGTGGAGGACTGTCTCTTGGCTCCGGAAGTTGCTGTGGGACCTGTGCGCGCGCGCGCCGCCTGCACACCACAGGAAATGACGCACGACGTAGAGCTCGTTGGGGGCGTGGCCCCGATCGGCAGAGGGAAAACCATAGAGTTTTCCCTCTGCTGATCAGGGCCATGCCCCCAACGAGCTCTACATGGTTGCGTCACCTCTGGTGATGCAGCCACGCTGCGCTTCGGGGGGCGGGGTTCCCCCCGGGGCCCGATTCTGCAGCGGCAGAAATCGGGCCTCCAAAGCGGGGGTTTACCCGCCACCCGCCCCCACTTGGCAGCCCTACTCCTTTCCCCCCAGCAGCCTCTAGGGAAAATTATGGCCCAGTTACAGGATGCTGGCTGCAGGGCCAGAGCCAGTTTTATGGTAGGGAACTCTTGAGGACTTGTGGAGGGCACCTCACTTTTTCTGTAGCTCCCTCTTACTTTCCTCCTGGCCAGTCCCATAGCCTATCCTTCCCCCCTGCCTCCTTCTCACCCATTCATCAGCTACCTTTTATCTGCCCCCTATCTTGTGTGTGTAAAGTGGCATCAAGTTATAGCTGACTTATGGTGACCCCAGCAAGGGGCTTTCAAGGCAAGTGAGAAGCAGAGGTGGTTTGCCATTGCCTTCCTCTGCAGAATCTTCTTTGGTTGTCTCCCTTCTGCTTAGCTTACAAGATCTGGCTATACCATGCTGCCTTCCCTCTGCCCCCATATTAAGCTATATTTATTATTTACTTACTTCATTTACTTACTTTCTCTGCAATGGGAACCCAAAACAGCTTGCATAATTTTGCTCTCCTCCATTTTATCCTCACAGCAATCCTGTGAGGTGGTTTAGGCAGAGATTGTATGACTGGAACAATGTCATCCACTGACTTTCCATAGCAGAGTGGTGATTCAAACCTGGGCCTCCTAGGTCCTAGTCTGAAGCTCTAACCACTACACCACACTGGCTCTTGTGGGGTGGCTGCTGTTGAACAGTAGCAAGCAGCTGGGCCTGGGTGAGTCATGCAAGTCAGGTGATATCAAATCACCCGGAGGTTGTTGCCAGTCCTGATCCTCATGAGTTCTACCTGGGCCCCGGTCACATGGGCCGGCTATCATGGGGGGAGGCGTGGCTGTTTGCCCCGGAGCGAATTACCGCGCGACAGCCGGATCAAACATCCCGCCTGACGTCCCGCCGATGTCCTCTGGTTGGGGGGAGGTGCCAATCATACCTCACTCCTGCTGCACGGCAAAGAAGCGGCACCGCGGGGGTTGTGTTGTTTTTTAACCTAAGTGTTCGCATGTGCCGTTGGCTGCTTGTGCGCACCAGTGGAGACTTGACAAAAAAAAGTTTTCGCGACGGGACATGGGCGGGCGCCGGATGCCATGAGCTAACACCGGAAACGTGATCTGACGCCCGCCCTTGCCCCGCAGTTTCCGGAAACTAGTACCTCGGAGGTACTAGTTTTTTACAGCGCATCTTCGGAGTGAAGCCTTGGGTGAGCCACAGGAGCTCTACGCTTCCCAGATGTGGTGGTGAGATTGTGCCCGGAAAATCCACCTATCTTCTGTCTCTCTAGCTTGCCTAATGCTCCGTGTGACCGGGGCCCTGGAGAGCAAGATATCACCGGAAAGGGTCCTGCCAGAGGGCTCTGCCCCCTTCCTTTTACGGACAGAAACCAAGATTTGAATGCTAGCAATACTATTGTAGTTCCCTGGTAACAGCCACTGAAGGTATCCATTTCTTAAAGCTGCAAGCATTCCTTTAATCATTGGGTGGGTTTTTTTTTAGATTTTAGGTTTTTCTACAAACCTGGGGCTTCTTTCAGGTTTATAGAAAGAACTGTCTTGTTTGTCCTTGCCTCCAGTCTTTGGATTTCAGTATCCACAGATGGGGCACATTGAGAATTAGATATATTGCTGATATAAGATACCTTGCTACTTTGTATTTTATTCTTTATTATTGTTAAAAATATTAAATTTTCTCTGAAATCAGTTATAGATGGTACTTGAAATGATGCTTATTTAGTTATTACAAGATACATAAAGAGCTTTTCAACCGTTTCCAATCTGTTAAGTCACTGAATTCAGAAGGAATGTAATAAAGAAAATCAAAAGTAAGAAGGAATATTTATCACAAACTCTGCTACTGCCTGTATGTAATTTCGGTCTGTGCATGGTTAATCTTTCATAGGTTTAAAGTAGGGTGTGTCCCTTAAGTTAAAAAAGGTTCTCAAAGATTGAAGTGAAAAATGTCTTGCATTTTTCTGTATGAGAAGGATTTCTATGTCCTCTTGTAGCATTTCAGGGCATTATCTATTTGGCTGGATATTAAAAGCATATTGAAGTATTTGAAATGTATGGTATAGATTTTATAGTTTCCCTGCTATATTTTTCCCCCAGTGGAAAAGATAGTCTTCCATTCAAATATAAATCTATATATCTATATATATCTGCTGAAGACAAATACATTTTAAAAACCTCAAATATCCCTTTGAAAAGTATGTTATTCAATAATATTCTTGGTGCAGGCATATTCTTGTCATTGCCTAACTAGAGAAACTTAATACTTCTGTCTAACAAAATTGGATGGTTTCTGATTTCAATATTGTGGGCCAGTGCTATCAAGAAACAGGGTCCAAAGTAAATGTACTGCACTATTTCTTTTCAGCCTTTTGGCACGTAGAAAGTAGAAAGAACTGTCAGCCATTAAATTGCAGTTCTTTTGAATAGGAAGACCAAAGGGTTGCCAATTTAGCTTAGGGAAACTCCTAGAGACAGTACCTGGGGAGGGCAGAGTTTGGGGAGGAGAGGGAGTTCAGTGTGGATGTGAAATACACAACCTGTGATGTCATGTGCAGGTCAAAGTTCCTCTCTTCCAACTCTTCTCCTGTTTTTGAGGTCACTTCCTCCCACCAACACTCATGTTTTAAATTTCCCATTTCATATCACTTTCCCCTGCCTTTTACTCCCACATTGCATCACTTGTAGGTCTCTGTACATGTTCTGGATGCCCTACTCACCCTTTTATTCTAAATATTTGTACTGGTAACCACCTAGTTGGCTTGTTCGCATTTTCAAAGTAATTTTGTTTGGCAAACATTATTCGCAGTCTCTCGTGTTAATAAGCAATTAAGTTGATGCTGCAGGTTTTTAATCTTAATCCTTAATTGTTCTGTTATAGGGCTTGTTTTCAGCTTTTGCTCTTGTTCTATTAGCTTATATTTTTCTTGTTTCTGTTTTTTTAACCAAAATTCTTGTCTTATCATTCTCCCCCTTGCAAAAGCCTTAAAGGCATCCCATACTATGCCTATGTCAATATCTGATTGAATATTCAGTATAAAGAATTCCTGGAATTCTTTTTTAGCATTGCTAACAAATTCTGAATTTTTTAGGAGCCATAGATTCATAGACCACCTATTTCTTTTTGGGACAGCTTGTAATGTCAAAAGCAATGGATTATGGTCTGCAAATGTTGAAGGAAGAATCTCCACCTCTATAATATCACCAATCATATTTGCTGAAAAGAAAGTATAATCTTGTTTGTTGATATTCCTAATTCTCCAAGAGTCCACCAACGTAAATTCTTCCACCATTTTAAAAAAGGAACTTGGTAATTCATTACCTCCTCTCTGTCTTCCTGTATGTCTCTTTCTGTCAATGGCTCTATCAAAAACAGCGTTATAATCTCCAATTATACAAATTTCTTCATATGTTTGGGTTGCTAGAATTTCTTGTAGAGTTTTATAGAATTTTTCTTGCTGTTGGTTTGGTGCGTAGATGTTAACTATCAGTGTAGTCTTAGTTTGCCTTTGCAGCTTTACCATAAGGATTCTTCCATCTTCTGAGTCATAGACTAATTCTGGATGCAGGTGCTCTTTTACATATCTTACAACTCCTTTTTTCTTCTTTTGTTTATGTGCTGCTACAAAGATTTTCCCAATTTTTTTAACTTCCATTTTTTTGTCTGCATCTTTAATATGAGTTTCTTGCAAACAAACTATATCCACCTGCAGCTTTTTAATTTGTTGAAAGATTTGTCTCCTTTTTTGTGGGGCATTCAGACCATTAACATTAATAGAGATTATTTTCAACTTCTTCCTATTCAACTTTTGTATCTTTTTTGGTTCCATTTTTTTCTTGTTGTAATGTCTTGTTACCATGTGGCATGGTATCACCTTTGGTCTCTTCTTAGTAGTTTCTGGTTTTGATCCTGTTGCTCCTTGAGTCTGAAGATCCTCTTTTTCCACAATTTTTTTCTTCTTCCTCATCAGGCTCGTCTTTCTCTTCTTCTTGGAATCCCAACTCTTCTCCATATATTTTTAGGAAGTCTTCTATTTTTAAGACAGAGTTAATTTTAAATCTCTTTCCTTCATGGATTAAAAAAACCCCTGTAGTTTATTTCATTTTCTCTTAATAAATTTGTCAGTTGTGAATAACTCCTTTTTTCTCTTACTTTCCATGGAATTTCTTTTAAACTCTTGACTTCTGTCTCTTGCACCATTAAAGTCTTCTTGTTTGCATTTCTTAAAATAGCTTTGCTCACAGCTTTCTTATAGAATCTTATATGTACTTCTCTAGGCAGTTTATTTCTCCTTGCATATGAGGAGTTCATTCTATATGCAGCCTCTATGTCATCATAATATCTTGAGTAGTATCTCCTTCTAAATAATCTGCTAAAACTTTTGCCATTTCTTCTTTAAGATCTCCTTTATTTTCTGGAATATTTTCTGGAATACTTTATATATCCATAGGAATAATTTATAGTTTTAAATCCACCACAGTATAACTTGTAGATCCAAGCATTTTATAGTTCCACAAAATAGTGACTTACAGTTCCACAAAAATATAAAATTTAAATCCAAAAGACAGCATGGTATTGCAGAGAAGCATCCAGTTATAAAACCAAGAAAATAGTTCATAGTTTGTAAATCCACAGTATTGTAACTTGTAAATCCAGATAGTTTGTAGCTCCACAAAATAATAGTTTGCAGCTCCACAAAAGTATAAAATTTAGATCCAAAAGATAGCATGTTATTACTGAAAAGCTCAGTCAATCTTTACAGGAAACAGACTGAAGCACTATTCAGAGTCCAATCTGTCTACAGTCCCATGGTCTCTTAAAAATTATTAAAAGAAAAAGCCTCTTTAGAAAGAAGAAAATAAAGCAACAGTCTCTAAGAAGAAATTACACCAATCTTTCTAGAAATTCCACCGTCTTAAGTTCATACAAATACACACTGTTTGTCCTTCCCCAGTCCTTTCCAGCCTTTAATATAGCTCAACAATCCTGGGCTGCCCTTCCAAGTCGCTAAGTGGGGGGATTCTACTTCCCAGGGCTTTAAAGTTTAAATGGATCAGTTCTCCCCTGGAACAGCAGCCAGAAAAATAAGCCACAATCCAAAATTCAGTTACGGTGTACAAAAAAAATGAAAGTAGCGCTTAAGATTCTTTAGTAGGATTATAGCTCCAGAAACAGCTGATCTTGCATCTGCACTCCAATGGCTACCATGAGCGCTCCCTTCCCGGACCTTACTTTGGGGTGATGAGGGGTCTACTCAGATACCGCGTATCTGAGAGCCCCCAAATAAAGCCCCCTGAACAAGTCTCTACTCCGAGAAGACTTGTTGGAGACTGGATCTCCCACTAAGGTCTGGGAGGCTCGGGAGTTCCTCAGGAGCTGTTCCAGGATCCCACCGAAGATGGTGGGTCACAAACCAGAAGCCAAGTAATTGTATACTCCTGATCTGACATCCAAATCCTGATTTTGGTACTAGTACACATCCCTAGATTTGAGAGAACTGAGCTTTTGAGATTTGTTTGGTTTATTTCCAGACTGCCCAAAATTTGTGATGAACTCTAGTTCATGAACCGGTTTGTGCCCATCCGTATTAATAATCTATCAAGCCATCCTTACCTACATAGGTCAGGCATTGACACAGTGCAGTAATTCACAGGAAGCCAACACTTCTCTTTTCCAAGGCCAGGGGATGCTTCATGTTCTTGATCAGAAATATTGCACTACCTCAGCCAATTCAAGGCATTTGGAAGATACCAGTTTTTAAAGCCACTGCAGCTGGGTGTCAGGCTGGGAATTGATTGACAACTTGTATGAAGTGCATGCCGGTTGGTTCTCTTTGATTTTCATAATGACATTTAATAACATTGGCTAGCTATCATTCTGAGGCATTTGGAAGTTTTGGAATCTGAGATCTTGTGCTGTTGTTCTGCTCTCATGTAACTGTAAAGGTAAAGGTAAAGGTTCCCTTGCTCGAAAGCTAGTCGAGTCCGACACTAGGGTTGCGGTGCTCATCTCCGTTTCAAAGCCGAAGAGCCAGCGCTGTCCGAAGACGTCTCCGTGGTCATGTGGCCGGCATGATACACTATACTAATAGGTGACTTTTGTTTCATTCCTTGGAAATTGTCCTATAAGGTGCCTCAAAACTCCATCTCAGCACTATTTGCTATCTATGTGATTGTACTAAGAATATTATTCATCAACATTTATTGTAGTCCTGGTTTCAGATGAGCTGGAAAAATCTAAATATATGAAATTATGTATATAAATGGGATGATGCCACATGCATCACTCTGAGCTTCTTAGAAGAATGGTATGTTACAAATGTGATAATAAAACTAATAAGCAAGCTGACTTTGGATATGATCCCTCTGCATTAGAAGCCAGAAATAACTTTTCTCCTTATAATATATGGAATGTCTCCGCTCTTCAACCAACAAGACACTAGCTAAAATGGATGTGCTGAACTGATATAATTTTATAAAAAATATTTGAGATTGAATGGATTTTGCTTTTAGTCTGACTTCTATCTTTGGACTCTTGAAGAAACTTTTGCTTAGGTCATATTAATTGGTAGTTCTAAGGAATTTTCCCTTCCTTTGTAACATGTCATACTGGTATTTTCTTGATTTATTGACAATTGCTTTCTCTAAGTTATTCCTTTTTTCTCTAGGGAGTTCCTTTTTTTAAAAAAAAATCTATTATGATTTTATAAACTTATTTTAACTAGTGGTACCTGGATCAATTGAATCAATTTGTTTTGATCATTTACATTTTGCATCAGGACATCTTGTCAGAATATGCTGAATGCCATTGACAGCCAGTAGAAGAAATGTGAGCAACCTGTTTTATTTTTTCTTTCCATAGCCTAAATTTTGCCCTAGGCAAAACAGTCTGTTTTTTTGTTGTAAACAAATAATTTCCAGTTAAGCCGTAAAGTGTCTGTTGGTACTGTTTGATGGCAGCCTGGACTTTAGTTACTTGGACTGAAATTACTTGTACCACTAAAATTGTTTTTGGAATGGAAATTGCAAGATTTTAGCTGAGAATTTCACACTAAATCCTTCTGGTCACACCTTCGAGGATCATAATATGCTCAACTCGCGCCCCCCCCCTCCCCCCCCCCGTATCAATGCAGCATTCTGCCCCAAAATGTGTTTCTTTTAGCATATTCCAGATTGCTGTACATTTATGCTTTTCTGAAGGGTTTGTTAATGTATAGGTGCTAGCAGGGGTCATTTCGTAGAAAAAGAGCTAGGGGGACTCATTAGCATAACTCATTAGCATATGCCACACCCCCTGACATCACCGGAAGTGTGTCCTCCCCACAGCCGGCGGCGACCTCCAGCGGGCACTAGCAGGGAGCTCCAGGCCCCGCCCTCCCGCACCTCACCCGGGGGGATGGCGTCCCCCCGCGTCCCCCCCAAATGACCCCTGGGTGCTAGGGTTGCCAGTCCCCCGGTGGGGGTACTTACCTCCCAACTCCCATTTCTCACTGATTCTCAGAGTAATGGCAGAAGAAAAATAAACAAAAATGGCCATTGGGCACGCAGTGTGACATCAATTGTGGAGAAAGCCTGGAAGTGATATCACAGCTCTCTAGCAATCACTGAAAACTCTTTGGCAGAGCCATAGGGTTTTAACAATTTTAAGAGGACTGACATCACTTCCAGATTTCTCCTGCATGTGATGTCAGTACTCTCTAGGAATCACTGACAATTCCTAGAAAGACATGACATCACTTCCAGGTTTTTCCCAGAAGTGACATGATGCCATTGCCCCTGCCCCCCTGATCTCTCACTGGTTGTCCTGGCTGGGCAACCCTAGTATGTACACATATTTAAGAAAACATAAAACCAACCCTCATAATTGCAGAGAAAAGAAGTTGTCATTTTCTGAGCAATAGTAATGAGAATTTGACCTCAGGAAACTTGCATCTGTGATTGAGAGATAGGAAGATATTTATGAAAGAATTGATTTATGACAAGTGGGAACCTGCAAGGACTTGTGGAAGGCATCTTAATTTCCCCTCCTCCACTATTTCGTCTTTCCCTTTCCTGACAGCTGCCTGTAGCCCTTCCCCTTTTCTGGTTTCCTTCTCCTCTTCTCACCCAACAGCCAACCTATATTCATCTGCCAATCTGTCTTCAGCTTTCCCTCTCCCCCCCACCAGAAGACTCTGCCTAGGAAAATGGTGGCACCATTGTGTGGTGCTGGCCACTGAACCAGGATCACTTACATGGTAGAAAACGCTCAAGGACTTGGGGTAGGGTACCTCACTTTCCCCTGTAATCCCCGCTATTTCCTCCTCCTTCCTCCAGTCAACACTCATATCCTCTCCCCTTTCCCTGCCTCATTCTCACCTCAGCCATTCACCAGCCTATACCTTTTATCTGCCTCCTAACTTCCAGCTATATTTATTGCTTACTTTACCTCATTTATACCCCACCTTTCTTTGCACTGGGGACCCAAAGCAGCTCCTCTCTGCCTTTTTATCTGCATAGCAGACCTGTGAGGTAGGTTGGGCTGAAAGTATGTGACTGCCCCAAAATCGCCCAGTGGGCTTCCACAGCAAGATGGGGATCTGAACCTGGGTCTCCCAGACCCTATCCTGAAGCTCTAACTGCTGCACTACAGACACTTTCATAGGGTGGCTGCTCTTGAACAGTAACAAGGAGCCAGGCTTTGGTGAGCCACGCAAGTCAGGTGGCATCAAGTCACCCAGTGGCTGCTGTCAGGTCTGGCTCTAGTTATTTTCCCCTCAAAGGCCAAAACAACACTGGAAAGGACCCTGCCCCCTCCCCCTAAGCTTTTACTGACTGAACCAAGCTTGGAATGTTGTGGCTGCCTCGCAATAGCCACTGAGGGAATCGGTTGCTTAAAGCTACAGGCCCTCCTTTTAAATCCTCCAATGTATTTTTTTTTAAGATTTCACATTTTCCTGCAAACCTGGGGCCCTTTTCAGGTTTGTGTAATTATCTGTCTTGCCCACTTACAGCTCTAGTCACTGGATTTAAGTATCCAAAGATTTGGCCAACTTCGCTATTAGTATATAGATTCCTCCATTTGTCATAGCATCAAACACATTTTCCATTTTTAAAAAATTAGGATGACTATTTCATCAGAAAGCTGTCAATCAAAACACTCAAAATGAGTTTAAATGATAGGGGAATACCACCTGCCACCCCGCCAGGATGAAAATTTATTGCTAGTCTCAATATCATTTATGGGAATTGATAGGATCTGCCAATGCTTGGGAATAGCTGGCGCGTGAAACAGAGCAGGTGTGTTTTATTTGGAAGTTTCTGGAAGTTTTCACAGCAATAAACTATACATTAAAAGTAAAGAACAAGAACATGATGTGATTTCTGAAAGTACTTCAGTCTCAAAGGCAATTTATAAAAGAATTCCAAGAACCTTAGACCTACTGGGGTTGGATGAACTCCTCTGACACGTTTATCCCATTCAGTAGGCCTTCTTCCTACTTTACAAATGAAGGTCAGTGATTATTGATGGTAGACTGAGACAATTTGAAACCATGGAAACGTTTAGCCATGTGCATTCATCTTCCCTGAAGGGCTGCAAACATTCTGTCTTAGTGCATGATCAGTTAAACTAAGTGTTCATGTCAATACATAAAATATCTGCAAAAATCAGGTGATGTGATGACCCAATGGCAATAAAACACTGTTGTCTGCAGAGGAAAATTTATAATTACATCTTGGGGGAAAAGATCAGATGTGAGCTTCGGCTGCTTCCTATTTTAGCCTTTGCAGAAAAACTAAGGCTCAGAAGTCTTCAGAAACAGAAAAGCCTGGCCTAAATGGCTGTTCAGCCTTTATAATAAGTCTTTCGGGTAAGATAATCATGTTAATTCATGAAATGGAGTAAGTTAGCAACACCTTCCGGTTTTTGCAGCCTGTCTGCAATGCAAAAGTAAATAGTGTATATAATGAGTTCATTATTTATTTATTTATTTATATTTATGTATTTATTTATTTAGGCATTTTTACCCCTCCCTCCCCATGAGCGGGCTCAGGGCGGCTTACAAGGGGCATGAGCCCATACATAAAACCAGATAAAACAGTAAAATCACATGATAATAGCAATAACAGTAATAAAGTGCTTCCTGTAAACAAGATGGTCTTGAGTGGTGTTGATGGCATCCTCAATCCTCCCAATTGGGTGGCACTGTCCAGCAGATAGTTCCAGCCAATCCCACATTGTCAGTGCCATGCAATTTATGGTGGAACTTCCAAGGGCGATTCCTCATCCCGATGGTATCGCCACCGTTGGTGGTGGTGGCAGCGGCGGCCCCTATGCGAAAGCCTGGCAAAAGAGCTCCATCTTGCAGGCCCTGCGGAACTGCATAAGGTCCCGCAAGGCCCTGATCGCCTCTGGGAGCTCGTTCCACCAGGTAGGGGCCACCACTGAGAAAAATCTAGCCCTGGTTGCAGCAAGCTTTACCTCCCGGGGGCCTGGGTGTTGGGTCCCCGACTGAAGTGCTCTTGGGGGTATATGTGGGGAAAGGCGGTCCCTCAGGTAAGTCGGACCCTGGCCATGTAGGGCTTTAAAGGTAAGTACCAGCACTTTGAAGCAGATTCGGTACACTATTGGCAGCCAGTGCAGCGCTTTCAACCCAGGCCGGATGTGCTCCCACTTGGGGAGACCCATCAGCAGCCTGGCCGCCGCATTCTGCACTAGCTGCAGCTTCTGGATCCGCGACAAAGGCAGCCCCACGTAGAGAGCATTCCAGTAGTCTAGCCTTGAGGTGACCGTCGCATGGATCACTGTAACCAGGTCATCGCGGTTGAGGAAGGAGGCCAACTGCCGAATCTGCCTCAGATGGTAAAATGCCGATCTGGCAGTGGCTGCCACCTTGGCCTCCATAGTTAAGGAGGGATTCAGGAGCACTCCCAAACTCCTAACCTCCAATGCTGGCACCAGAGGCACCCCATTGAAGGTCAGGAGAGGGAGCCCCAACCCCAAACCGTTCCAGCTCAGGCACAGGACCTCTGTCTTCGCTGGGTTCAGTTTCAGCCAGCTCAGCCTGAGCCACCCAGCCACAGCCTGTAATCCCCGGTCCAGATCTTCTGGGTCAGAGCTCAACCGGCCACCCAACATAAGATAGAGCTGGGTGTCATCTGCATATTGATGACAACCCAGCCCATACCTCCTGGCAATCTGTGCAAGGGGGCGCATGTAGATGTTAAACAACATCGGGGAGAGCACCGTCCCTGAGGCACACCACATTCCAGTGGGTGCCTCCGGGACTGCTGCTCCTTTATCACCACCCTCTGTCCCTGACCCTAGAGAAAAGAGGCAAGCCATTAAAGAGCGAGCTCCTGTATCCCCATGTCGGTGAGGCGGTGGGTCAGCAACTGGTGGTCAACCGTGTCAAACGCGGCCGACAGATCTAACAACAACAGTGCCGCCACACCGCCTCGATCCAGATGCCTCCGGAGGTCGTCAGTAAGGGCAACCAGCACCGTCTCTGTCCCATGGCCAGGGCAAAAGCCAGAGTGGAGTGGATCCAGGACAGAAGCATCATCCAGAAAGCTCTGAAGCTGTGTCACCACCACCCTCTCAATCAGCCAGGTCCAAAGTTGATTTTTCAGGAGAGGGCGGACCATCGCCTCCTTAAGTGCCTCCTTTCTCATGGAAAATCAGATACTTTCACTAGGAAAGTTTGTGTCCTGGATGACATGTAGAAGTAAATCCACATTTAATAAATAAATAAACACGTCCATTATGAGGAATGATAAAGTGCTATCACAAATGATGAAGAATACAGGAAATTATATATTGCTTCTAAAACTATATGGTTGTTTCTGGCCCCTGCCACACGGGGGGAAATTGCTGTGGGCAAAGTGTGGCTTTTGAAAGCCGCACCAAAAGAGACATGCGGCGGCGGGATCACACAGATCCCCTGAGCCGCTGCGCAGTTCGTCCCTGGCACGATCAGATGCTGTGGGGGGGGGGAAGCCACTGAAGAAAGAGCGAGGCAGCCGAACTGTGCATGTGTGCGCTTGCACAGTTCGGCCGGGAGCCTGGATTGCTACCAAAGACGAGCACGCCGGTGATCCCACGGCCGCGCTTGCTGCGGCGTTCCAGGTAAGTCCTGCTCTTTTGCAGGTTCTTTTTTGATGCATGCTTTAGGCTTGAAGGGACGGATCGGGGACGGGTGCATGCCGATTCCCAGATGTTGTGGTGTGCTCGTGCCCGTTTGCTGCACCCCCGATCTGTCCCTCTCCCGGGCCAAAACCTTCTGTGTGACCGGGGCCTTTCTTTAGCAAATGCAGTGTTTGCTGAAGATGTTACTTCTTCTACTGCAGAACCCCTCACAGCCTTTTCTGCCTTTTAAATTATAGCTTTGAACAGGCGACAGATAACAAATAATTTCCTTGATTTTCTTCTGGTTAAAATTCAGCCCAGTATATTTTTCCTCTTACACTTACTATTGTATCTAAAGATTCTCCTTGCTGTTATGTGGCTCAGTCCCAGATGCAATTTATCCCATCTCCTGTCCTGGAATTGCACAAAACTCTGTCAATTATTATATCAAAGGCCCTCATTTTATTAAATACTCTTGCAGAAGAAAAGCTAATCAAAATGTGTCTCTCGTCTTCTGGCATCCTTCTGGGATACAAAAGCAGAAGCCAAGTCAGACCATGGTCCACCCAGGCCAATACTGTCCTCTCTGCTTAGTAAGCATTTCCATAGCATCAAGCCAGGTTGTCTTTCCCAACCCTGAAACCCTTAAATTAAATTTCCAGGTAGGCAAATTATATATCCTACCACTAAGACCAGGGCTATTTTGGGGCAGGAACGCACAGGAACGAAGTTCCGGCTAGCTCCTGAGTTGGCCACGCCCAGCAGGAACTCGTTAGCATAATAGGTCACACCCAAGAGCAGAAACTCATTAGGATTGGCTACATTAGGGGTGTGTGGCCTAACATGCAAAAAGCCCTGGGTTTTGACAACAAACAAGGTAAACAGAATAAGAAGCAAAAGGTTCATGTGGCTGGATGACCACACTTCTGGTAACATGGGGGTGCGGCCTCATATGCTAATGTGCCGTGCTGTCAGGGTGTGGCCTAATATGCTAATTAGTTTCTGCTGTTGGGTGTGGCCTATTATGCTAATGAGTTCCTGCTGGGCTTTTTCTACAAAAAAAGCCCTGACTAAGACGTTCCCATTTGAAACTTTGGTAGAATTGATTTAGAAGGAGAGCCAGAGCTCAATTAGTTTTGCTCCTTAATCACTAACTGTTGGTTGCCACTGTCAAAGAAACACAGTACCTCTCAACACATATGTGAACCTACACTTTCTGTGTCTAATGGACACCTTTTGTTGCTTTGTGTTCCACACTGAGTGGTAGAGAAATTGCTGTACAACAGAATAGTGTCCTCCTGACATAGCACATCTGTTCCTGTTAAAAAGAACAGGAGCTCACTCGCCTCAGTGGCTTTGAGCACACCTGTGATATGGCTAAAGGTCTATAGCCAAAGAGTGTCAACTCCTTACACTGAGAAGTTCTTCAAATCCTGAAGTGTAACATATGACACTACATTAATAACTATTTTGTGGATCTATTTTTTCTAAAAAGTGAATGCTTTGGAAAGCCAGTTGATGCTGTAATCATAGCTTTACCATTGACACTTTTCATGTGGGAATATGCTCTGAATTGTATTCAACATTTGTAATTACAAACATTCTCAAACCTGAAGAATTAAAATTCCCTTTGCACAGATAGAAGTCTGATTCATACTGTACTTCCACTACTTCCACTGCAGGTGTACATAAACTAGGATTTAAACACACCATTGGGAGGCAGCTGTCTATGAGTAGATTCATGAATGCCTGGAAAACATCAGAGCCCTTCAAGGTTTGAAATATGGAAACTAAGCAAAACCTTCTCATTAAAATCTCTCTCATTAAAGAGTATTTCTTGCTAGTGGGGAAGCGGGATATATGTTTGACAATAATATACATATTAGCATCCCTCCCCTTAGGATATTTGAAAAAGATATTTTTAAAATACACAAGAGATGGAAAGCTGTAATAGTAAGTCCTTATCACAGCCCTCAGTCCTAAAAGAAATCAACCCTGACTGTTCCCTGGAAGGCCAGATAATGAAACTGAAGCTCAAATACTTTGGCCACCAAATGAGAAGGGAGCACTCACTGGAGAAGACCCTGATGGTGGGAAAGATTGAAGGTCAAAGAAGACGGGGACGGCAAAGGATGAGATGGTTAGACAGTGTCATCGATGCAATGAACATAAAATTGAGCAAACTTCAGAGAACAGCGGAAGACAGGAAGGCCTGGCGTGATCTGGTCCATGGGGTCGCGAAGAGTCGGACTCGACTGTGCAACTGAACAACAACAACATCACAGCCCAGTCATATAAGCTATTGTGAAATAAGCATGAAGGTCTGAACACAAGGATTGCAATGTCAGCTCAATGGTACAACCCAAGGTGGCACACCAGTGGTTTGTGCTGACCAGGATTTTGTGGCAGAACAGAAGCATATGTTGACCATAGGTTGATAGAAAGAACAGCTGTTGCAAACTGACTGAAGGCCAAAATGCTTGTGTGTGTATCTCTATCTTTTCTTTTCTTATAAGGGCTTAAAAACAGCTAGGGGGTCCAATTCCAACCGGATAAAGGGTCCATGGGGAAGGGATAAACTACACTCTCCTCAAGTCAGCTAGAGTTGCTGTTAAGGGTCAAATGATATTTTGGAGTTCCAGTCACAGAACTTGAGCTTTGCCTATTGTTTAACCCCCAGAAAGTCTGTAATGGGGGAAATATGGGGACTGAACTGATCATGAATTAACTGCCACAGAGTCAGTTAGGTCAGCACTGCTCTGAGTGACTGGCATATTGCACTAACATCTTAGACTTCAACTGGTATATCAGACATAACATTTCTGAATAAAAAGATGTTTGGGATTGATATGTCTGCTGGCATGATTCACTCACTCAATTAATTATCAAAATTATCAGTTTCACATCTCTTGCAAACCTGACATTTGGTACATATCAATATACTTAATTCTCAATGTGGCCTCATCAGCAGATACTTAAACCCAGGGGTCATGTCGTAGAAAAAGAGGTGCAGGAGCTCATTAGCATAACTCATTAGCACAACTTATTTGCATATGCCACACCCCCTGACATCACTGGAAGTGTGTCAGAAGGCAACACCCACCGCTCAGGCTCCACTGGACTGTTTTGGATTGCTAGCTAATGGGGGCGGGGGGAACGTGCAGATCTGTCCTCGCAGAAGAGGGAGAGCTTGTACCTGAATAAAACTTGGTCTTAAAGGTGCCACTGGATTGTTTTTGATGGGGGGGCCTCTGCAACTTACCTGGCTGCTTCTTGCTCTGACTGAGGGCTGCTGGGAGCAGGGGGTGGGGCTTTTTGCATGTGCCCGCCCCCTGGCCTCTTTACTGCCAGAGCTCTGCTCCTGTGCGCTCCTGCAGGAAATGACCCCTGCTTAAACCCAAAGACTGGAGTCATGAACAGACAAGACAGATCTTTCTACAAATCCGAGAAAAGCTCCAGATTTGTCAAAAATTATGAAATCTAGGGGGGGGGGGAAATCCTTTTAGGGGGTTAAATAGGGTTGCCAGCCTCCAGGTGGGCCCTGGGGATCTCCCGCTTTTGCAATTGATCTCCAGCTGAAGGAGATCAGCTCCCCTGGAGAAAATGGCTGCTTTGAAGGGTGGACTTTATGGCATTGTACCATGCTGAGGCCCCTCCCTTCCCCAAGCCCCACCATCTCCCAGCTCCACCCCCAAAGTCTCCCGGTATTTTCCAACCCAGACCTGGCAACCCTAGGGTTAACCCCCCCTAAAATAATAAAAGTAGCGCCTGTAGCTTTAAGCAATGAATGCTCTCAGTGGCCACCACTAGGCAACCACAACAGCACAGTCAGGCTTCCAGCCTTGGTTTCTCTCAGTAAAAGATCGAGGGAGAGGGCAGGGCACTTTCCAGGGCTGTTCTGGCATTTGAAGGAGGACTCATAGGGCCAGGCCTGGCACTAATCACCAGGAGATTTGCTACTGTGTGACTTGCATGATTCACCCAGGCCCAGCTACCCCATGAAAGCCAGTGTGGTATAGTAGTAGTTAGAGTTTCAGACTAAGATCCGGGAGATCCAGGTTTGAATCCCGATTTGGCCATGGAAGCTCACTGGGTGACCTTGAGCCAGTTACACATTCTTAGCCTAACCTACATTACAGGATTGCCATGTGGATAAAATGGAGGAGAAGTGAATGCTGTAAGCTGTTTGGGGTCCCCAGTGCGGAGAAAGGTCGGTTATAAATGAAGTAAATAAATAATAAATATAGCTGAAGATGGGGGGGCAGGTAAAAGGTTGGTTGATGGGTAGATGGGAAGGAGAAAAGGAAGGAAAGGTGAGGACATATGGTAGGGTTCCTATTCCCCCAACAGGGGCGGGGGTTTGCCTGCTTTTGCAGCTCCCGATCCACTGGCCTGATCCAGCTGATGGGGGGAACCCTGCCCCCAAAGTGTCTAGTTTGTGCCAATGTGCCTGGGGCAACATCACCTGGAGGTGACGTCATTGCTCAAAACACGTTGTGTGGGGGTGGGGGGGGGGTCAATCATTTAAGGAAAAACCATAGAGTTTTTCCTTAAATGATAGAGCATCCCCTGCAACATGACATGTATGATGACATCACTTCCAGGTCATGTCATGGCGGCATGCACACAAAGTGCATGCACCAAAAAAATCCCAGAGAAGGACCAGCACCCCCCCTCCCGGCATCCAGATAAGAACTGGCAACCCTAACATGGGGGATTCTAGGAGGAGAAAAAGGGGAAATTGTGTGGGGCAGGTGATACAGGGGGAAAGTGAGGTGCACCCCTATAAAGCACTGAGACTGAGGCATAGCGTAGTGATTTCAGCTCATACTTTACTTAGAAAACCAGAGATACAGTAGCAGAGATACAATTACAAACCGCACCCCAACACACACCCACACCCGTGATTGGCTTATTTACAGTGTTATTGCAACCATAGGTTCCCTGGAGGATCCAGATGAACCGATAGGCTGGTTCTAGGATCCTCTCCTTCTGTTGTCCAAGGATGCGAAGCTAGGTCAGTTCGCCTGGCCACGTGTAAGGGCAACCACATGCGCAGTTGCCATTAGAATACAACAACCCCACAAGTCTTTGCCGATGGCCCACCACACATCAGGGCCCAGCCTAGTGGCTGGAAATATGCACATTATTCCTACAGAGAGGATGCCAGGGGAGTGAAGGAGGGAGAGTTGAAGGTAGGGGGGTAGATAATGGTAGATTGGCTGGTTGGTGGGACAGAGAGAAGGAAGTAGTAAAAGGAGGAGGAGGAGGAGGAGGAGGAGGAGGAGGAGATTGGATTTATACCCTGCTCTTCAGTTGGAGTCTCAGAGTGGCTTACAATCTCCTTTCCCTTCCCCTCCCCGCAACAGACACCCTGTGAGGTAGGTGGGGTTGAGAGAGCTCTTTCAAGGACTGCTCTGAGAGAACTTGTAACTGACCCAGTGTCACACCAACAGCTGCATGTGAAGGAGTGGAGAATCAAACCTGGTTCTCCCAGATTAGAGTCTGCACTCTTCACTATCAAACTGAGAGACTAGAGAGGCTTTCTGGGAAGGGAAAAAGGAAATAATCAGGGAGAAACTGAGATGGTCCCCTGCAAATGTTTTTCATTTCCCCACTTGTTCTAAAAAAGTCCAAAGATGGGTGAATTTTAGACTTTTTACTGTAAACTGATTTGAAACAGGCCCCAAACTGGTTATTTACTTTCACATTATATAAAACAAAGTTTTGTGCACAAATATGGCAAGATATCTTTCCCAAGAATAAAATAGGCCAATTATAAGAAAAGTATAAAAACTGAATGTTTGTATATCTGTTCAAATGGGAGTTTTGCTGTCCCTTGATACATTTAAATCAGACATGGATTGGAGGGAGGTGAGATTCCTATAGCAATCACTTTTGAACCTATATATATATGCAGGTGAACCACTGGATAAGAATTCCTTGGTCTTTGCCCAATTCACTTAGCCCCTGTCACTTACCTGGCCTGGAGATGGCACAGAAGTGGTGGCAGCAAAAGATGGGTGATGTGGAGACCTGAGAGTTGCCGCTCTCTGGTGCGTAGAATTTTAGTGTCCCTGGATTCTTGAAGAAGTAGTGTTTCCATGTCACCTGAATCTATGGGACTTTTCATGTAGTCTCTGGCACCATGAGAAAACTACATTTCCCTGGGTCCAGGCATATTTGAAGTGGGAGGCCCCCTCTAGGTAGCTAGTGTTACTGTTACCATGGCCACTGCCACTAGATTAGGTGGAGAAAGAGGGCAGCAGAGGCAGTGTTCAGGGGGTCATGGAAGATGGGGCATTTGGACATTGTTATGTATCATAATAGAACCGTACTTGTGAAAGGGCTCACAAGCGAACATGCAAAAGAGCGTAGCTTGGAGCGCATCAGAATAGAAGGCTTGGATCCTAAAATGAACCAATAGATAGATCCAGTTCCTAGTAAAAGCCAATTGGTAAACAATACTCTGTAAATAGCCTATCGTGGGATGTGGAATGTGTGTTGGGTGTGGTGTGTTACATGAATCTAAGCAGGGCTCTGACCCTGCAAGTTTTTGTCTTAGTTTTGGAACTAAAACCACTTAATAAACATGAGCTAATCACTCTATGTGTCTGAACCCAGTATATTAGGAGGATATTGGAGTTTTCAGATTTTGGAATTTGATTTGGGAAAAAAAATCAATATATTTTCTAACGGGAGCCAGTTCTGAATCAATCCCAGGGAACTCACCCATCACCATCAAAGTTGCCAGGATTCTTTCATGTTCATTAATACGCTGAAATTCAGTAGATCAACTTGTCTAGGACATCTTGTTTCCTGGAAAAGTCTGTAAAAGTTTGTAACATGCCCAATAAAACAGTGTTAGGATTTCAGCGTCTTCTGATCTCAGTGTTTCAGGTATGAAAATAGTTCCCTCAGGGCATGGTTTATAAAATTAGTATGCATTTTGGCAGTATAGCTGTCCTGATTCCAGTATGTAAGAACCTAATGGAAATAATGGGCCGATGGACCAGTGGTCTGATTCAGTATAAGGAAGCTTTATGTGGGTTCATGTAGGGACAACTCTGCTTAGCTTCTGAGATATGATGATATCAGGCTAGCCTGGGCAACCCAGGCCAGGGCATGGTGGAAAGAAACTAAGCTAAAATAAGCAGTTAGTAAAAACAATAGAAGCAAATTCCATTGCCTAAGTCTCCGTCACAATTGATGCAGTTGCCAAATACATCTTGTGTTGCAACTATTAAAGGCACAGAGGCTCCAGAGGAATGGCTGGCAGCTGCTGCTTCCCCATCACTGGTGTTGGAAGATGGTATTGTATGTGCACGTTGTCAGCTGAACAGCCTTATCTGCGACTTTCCTCTAACTGGAGGGGAAGGGTTCCTTATATCTGACACATGACAATAGTTTATTTTTCAATCTTATAGCACTTTTTAGAAAATTGGAGAATCTCAAATCTTTATTTTAAACCTACAAGGAAGGCAGCCTTTTTTGACTTCAGGGAACAAATCCATGGTTTTTATGTAGAGCCTGGGCTGGCCAACACATAATCAGGTGCCGTGGAAGAGAAGAGTGCAGAAAAGGAATGAATGGAAATGATGATTTACCACTCCAAAAGGCTGCACACTTTTTTCCAGGCATTGGAATGTTCTCCTCTTTTTTTTAACACAATAAACCTCTGATTGGAAAAGTGTGGTTTCAAGAGCATTTTCTCCAAAATCTGCTGGGTAAAAAAATTGCCTATTTTGGTGATTCAAAATTTTCTTAGCAAGCCAAAAACATTTGTTTCGGGATCATTCCTCCAGATGGACACACATTTTCTTTTTATTGCTTATCTTAAATGGCATTTTGCTTAATTTTTTTTTCCCTGTGTCTGACTTTCTACCACTTTTCAGGGAATTGTTTAACTCAAACAGGCAGTGTTGAGTAACTGTGACATGTCCTCCTGAGTCCCTGACCTTTTTTTCAATTTGCCTGTATTTTGGATTTCTTTCTGCCACAGAGAATGGATTCCATCTTTCCTGGAAGCTTATGTATTTCATTTGAAAAAATAAATAATATGCAAAGAATCCCATTAGGGCTCTGTACAATGTTCTTCTAGAATCTCTAGCATTACTTAGACAGTGGCTTTACCTCACTGGAATAAAAATAAATAAATAAAATAGATGAAAAAGGCTTTTCTCTTGGCTTTTCAGTTCCTCACCCAAGGCCAAACCATATGTGATACTGAAATTCCATGACTGGAACTCCAGATGTGTTATTTGGTCCTCAAAAGCAACTATGGGTTTGGATTAAAGCCAGGGGAAGGGTGGATGAATTCCCCCCATACCATTTCTCTGACTGGAAATCCCTCCTCCCCAGTGCTTTAAACGCCAGCTGTCTTGTTTATCTCCCAGGCCTTAAAGTATCCTGGGAGAACATTTTTGATCAGGAAATAGAGTGGGAGAGGAAGAGTTAACCCTCCATTTCCAAGCATAGCAGTCCCAGTCCAGAGTTCCCCTCCCACACAGCTGGTTTTTTAAGACCAAGTACCATAGCTGGAGTTCCAGTTGCCAGTATGAACCCACCCTTTTAAATGGTGGTGTCTATTATGACATTTTCATCTCTCAAGCAGCAGTGTAGGGGGAAAAAAAATCCTCTGCCCAAGGCTTTAGAAAGCCATTGCCAGTCAGATACAGGGCTAGATGGAGCAATGGTCCAACTCAGTCTAATACATAATCATTTAATTGTTTTTAGAAAGTGGATGTAATTATTGCAATGCATTTCCCTAGTCAACACACGTGAAATATATGAGCTTGATATATTTCATGATACTGCTCCAAAGAATTGAGAAGTATTTGTTGGGATTATACTGCATACCAAATGGACTGCAGAGGAATATCAGGCCCATCCAAAAAACGATGCTGCTTTTTCCGTGAGCCAGAGAATTATCTTCCATGAATACCATGAGACAGAAGAAAATCTGGCAACAGAATTTCTGTTTTTCTAAACAGGTACTTATTCTTTCTGCCTTGCTTGTCTCTTTCTCTTGACAGATCCTTCTGACATTCTGTTCAGTACATCACTCTTTTTTTAGAACTGTGGGTCTAAACTTGGGAACATTTTTAATACTTCTTCAGTTTCTCAAAAATTGGTTCTCAGAAATTGGATCTTTCTGAAGTTATGACATGAGAGCCATCTCACAGAACAGAAGGAAAAAAGAGTGCCATCTCCATATACCATGAATGCAAATAGGTGTGAATACCTAGAAATAGACTTCTGTTATCTCCAGTACCTAGATAGAGATCAGTCCAGGCAATGCTTTTATAAGTCATCTGTGCTCAGGAAATTGCCACGGTGCCATAAATGTAGACCCGTCATCCTTAAACTGTGTCTATAAGATCAAGATGAAAACAGGATATGAAAATCAGATTTGCCTAAAACAAAATTAAAGGCATATTAGGAAGGCCTGCTCATTGAAATATCTATAGGAGCTTCAAGGGAAAGTAAAAGAAAGATGGTAAAATGTACATTCACGAGTTTCAGATCTTTCAGAGAAGGGACCAGCTTGCTGCACAGATACTGCTGTGAGCAGGAGTGTGCATTCGGTTACATCAGAGTCTTCTTGGTATTTTTCAGGTATATTTCAGCATCTCAAGGATATCTGAGATTTTTCAGAAAACTGAGAGGGTGGGGAAATCCTGAATAGATCTTGGATGCAATGCTCCCTCTAAGCTGTGGAGTCCTGTGAGCAAAAATCCTACTTTGCGAGCTACCAACATTAAAGTTGTGAGCAGGCAGGTGATTTGGCTACTGCATGAATTAGTTTGCTCTGGACTGGAGCCATCCTTCCTGAGCTAAGACAAAAATGTGTGAGCCGGACGGTAAAAAACAGTGAGCTAGCTCACGCTAACTCAGCTTAGAGGGAACCCTGCTTGGATGTATTCAGAATTTTCTGGGAAAATCGAGGGCCAGCATTGCAGGTTCCTGGGGACTGTTTCTTCTATGCTGTTTCTGTGTTTTCGGGTTTCCATGGGCTTCCCTGCTGCTCTTGTCAGTTTCAAACTAGTCTTGTCAGTTTCAAGAGTGTTTTGTTTCTCCTTTGCAAGCATTCCTTTGTGTTCCCTTCCCATTTTCTTGCACAGAGCTTGCAAAATCCTCCCTTGCTTGGATCTGTTGTGACTCTGTGCTTTGAGCTCAGTTCTTTTAAGCTTGCAATGTGAGTGGCACTGGGTTCTGCTGGTCATTCTGCACATTGTAATTGGTTGTGCTGGGCTTGCAAAAAACCCTATGTGGGTTTCTTGTGACACTGTGCTTTGATATCAGTCCTTTTAAGCTTGCAGTGCCACAGTGGCACTGGTTCTGCTGGGGATTCTGTACACTGAACTGGTTGTGCTGGACTTGAAAAAACGTCTTCTCCCTTCAGTTTTTACTGCAGGGATTCTCTGGTTTGACATTAGTCCCCTTTTGCTTGCATTGCCACAGTGGTACTGGGTTCTGATAGGCATTTTGTACACTGAACTGGTTGTACTGGGCTTGCAACCACCCTTGTTTGGATTGTGATTCTGTGCTTCACATCAGTCCTGTTGAGCTTGCATTGCCACAATTGCACTGGGTTCTGTTGGGCACTGTGATTGCACTGGTACTGCTGGGCTTGCAAAAATACCCCCCATCTTCAGTTTCTACTGCAGAGATTCTCTGGAACCTTGATGTTCTGCTGGGCTTCTATTGCCCTTGCTTTTTTGATTTTTTCCTCCATTGGAAACAATGGAGGATGGGGGCACCATATTGGGGCCCCATAAAATTGGACCCCCTCTTCCAATCTTTTTGAAACTTGGGGGTTCTTTTGAGAAGATGTGCCAGCAGCTATGCTGCAAATTTGGAGTCTCTTCCTTAAATAACATCTCCCCCAGACCCCTGGATATGTTGGATAGATTTCCCATTGAAGTTAATGGTTCTCTCTCTCTCTCTCTCTCCTTCCTTCTCTCCCCATCTTCTTTCTTTCTTCCTTCCTTCTCTCCCCATCTTCCTTCTTTCTTTCTTTCTTTCTCTTTCTTTCTTTCTTTCTTTCTTTCTTTCTTTCTTTCTTTCTTTCTTTCTTTCT
>NW_015163117.1:636795-639865 GCF_001447785.1 Gekko japonicus | reverse complement strand
TCTCTCTCTCTGTCTGCCCGTCTGTCTGTCTGTCTGTCTGTCTGTCTGTCTGTCTGTCTTTCTGGTAATTAAGGGAAGAGAGATTATATTTGAATAGCTTCTGTAATTATTTTTTTAAAAAGAAGTGTTGGCCCGCTCACAGTTTTAAAGCTAGCACCATTTTTAGCTCATGAGGTAAAATTTCTGCTCACAGGACTGCACACCTTAGAGGGAACACTGCTTGTGTCACAGTTGTAAAAACTGTTGACCAATTCTGGCTTTAAAAAAGGCATTCATCTGCTGGAGGCAGGAAAACATGAAACAATGATTATAGTTGCTACCCAGGAGCTGACTGCCTCTTGGTGCTGTAGTTCAGAAGGGCAGGCAAGACAAAACTCATCTAAGACCTTTGCGCAACCACAAGTGCACAAAACATTTAGCAAGTGCCAGGCAAAATCAAGAAAATTCTTCTGGGACTTCATGTTATGGAAGATTAAAAAAGCTGGGGATGTTGGTGGCTGTGACTACAGCCTTACGCAAGCTGTTGTGATCTAGGATCTGGATGCAACCGTGAGCCTAGATTTCTGCGAAAAGTGGTGTTCCAAGCAGACCAATGGACTGAAATCCCCCTCCTGTCAGCTCCACAAATCAACCTAGAAATCTTTCTTCTGTGACTCATACATTATTCCATGAGAGTGAGTTTTACATGCCAAATAGCTGAACTATCAGTAAACTACTCTTTTTCTCCCTCCAAAAACAGTTATTTCAGATGACATTTTGACTACCACATGCATAAGCAGGATTTATTTTTTACATTTGGAAGGTGGAGAGCTAATCCATGCCAGATTTGGCAAACCTAATATGGAAAGATAAGCTTCTGTGCATTTATGCATGTGCTTATTTAGTCCAAATGGAAAGAAAGATTTCTGTAGAACCTGGGTTCTTAATTTGGGAGTAACTATTGGGGGGGGGCATAATTAGGTGTGTATGGAGGAGGCAAACTGGCTTTTGGAACTTTTAGGAACCTCTGGGATATAGCATATTCTTTCTTCATTGCAATACGTTCCTGCTAAATCCTGCCTTCCAAGCCAGTGCTACACAGATTGGCTGGGTGGTGTTTTTTGGTTTGCTTTGTTTGTTTTTTGCTGTACTGCACCACCTTTCCCATTCATGACATGGCCATGCCAGGTATGTTTTTTTGCCATACTGGGTGCATCCTTTGCAGCATCAAGTGAGGCAAGGCCCAGGATGTTGAAGGCAGAACAGGTGAGGTGGGGCCAACTGAGTCCTGTGCCAGGCAAGGTTGGGCCAGGCTGGCTTCATCCTGTGCTGGGCAAGGCATGACTCATGGGATGAGTGCCACTGGCTTGTGATAGCAGCGGGTCATGCCTACCCCTTACTTGGGGCCTGTGTGGCTTTGGCATGGGGGGGAGGGTAGGGTGGTGCTGGAATGAAGGGACAGCCCTCAGGTCATCGGACCACTGGGTTTTCCCCAGTAGCTTTAATCCAATCCAACCCTGGCCCTCATAATCACTGTTGATTCCTTTGATCCTTTTCTTTTTATGAGCTGTAAATGAACCTAGGCCACCCTGAATTTAACCCATGGTTAGCTCGGCAGTTCGAGACCCTAGTGCCGCGTGACGGAGCTCCCATCTCTGGCCCCATCTCCTGCCAACCTAGCAGTTGAAATCAAGAAATTGCAAGTAGATAAATAGGTACCGTTTCAGTGGGAAGGTAACAGCATTCTGTGTGCCTCGGCATTTAGTCATGCCGGCCACATGACCATGGAGAAGTCTTTGGACAGCACTGGTTCTTCAGCTTGGAAATGGAGATGAGCACCAACCCCTAGAGTCTTTGCTTAAGGACAATTCTATTGAGGACATTTGGCAGAACAATCATAGGAAGGCAATTTCTGGACCAGAAATTTATACCAGAAAAACACCACTTGGCACATGATTACACTGTTGGAGGCCTCATTTGTACTTTTATTCTGTGCCTAGTGGTCTCATTTTGGAACAACTTTTTTCTGGTCCCTATTGATTTTATATCTTGTATCTGCATGATTGTATTGTATTTGTATATTAGCCAATATGTTCCTCATTATATTTGACCTCTGAAGAAGGCCTATGCAGGCCGAAACACATCAGGTCAAATATATCAGCCCTTGTGTGTTATAATTTGTTATTTGTACATGAGGTGTAATTGGGCCCTTATATATAATTTTAAAATCTTTGTTTAATAAATACATGTATCTTTTTATATATTTCATATATTAAGCTTTTATTGTTGGCCCTCTTTTGCATTTGACTAACCTTTTTTAGGTTCTGGGTGCATGGGATGTAGCCTTCAAACAAGGAGGTAGGGTTGGGGGAGAGAGGGCTGAAACTGTCATAACTAGAGACACCCACAAATACCATATTTCTGCAAAAGGAAAACAAACCTTAATGTAAGACAACCTGCCCCAAAGTTATACACACACACACATTCTGGCCTCCCCTGTCCATGGCCCCTTTCCCAGTGCCCTTACTGTTCCAGGTACTACTAGGGCACTGGAGTTTCTTGGGGTAACTGTTCCTGCCTGACAAGAGACATGGGTTTTTGTAATCATCTGTTGCTGCCATCTATTGTTTTATTGTTTCACTAGCAGTAAAGCCCGTTGTGAAAGCAATACAACGAGATCTAGAAAGATGTGATTTGTAACGAATGCATAGGCTGGAAGGAGGTAAAGTACCTCCTGGAGATTTGGGGGGGTGGATTCTGTAGAAGGCAGCATTGGGCAGGGGGGCGGAAGGACTCAGCAGGTATAATGTCATAGGGTCTACCCTCCAAAGCAGCCATTTTCTCCAGGGGAACTGATCTCTGTCATCTGGAGATCAATTATAACAGCGGGAGATCTCCAGGTCCCATCTGGAGATTGGCAACCCTAGGGGAAAGTCAGCTGCACAGCAGGGGGTTGAAGAGAATGGTTTGATGGCTGCTGGGCCAAGATTGGCAACAATAGTTCCCCAGGAGCAAATGGCTGGTTTGGAGGGTGGAGTCTATGGCGTTGTACCTGTCTGAGGTCTCCCTCTCCGGGCTCACTCCTCAAATC
>NW_015163117.1:630157-636684 GCF_001447785.1 Gekko japonicus | reverse complement strand
CAGGGCTAGTGATGCCATGCCAGTCTGGAGGCATGAAGTCACTCTGAGAGTGCTTGCAGGCTTAGGGTTGCCATTGCCAACAAAGTCAAATTGATGCAAAGGAGGATGGAAAAGTCTCCATATCTCTATTTTGCCTTAAATTGGTTTTGATGCCAGCAGAGTGAGAAAATGCCAGAGGCTCTGGGTGGGTGCCCCATGGTAAATGCACCGAACAATTACTAAAGTTTTTCCAAAACACTATTCTGTCGATACATTGCAACACTTTGAATTAGCACCAGAGCTTTAAGAGCTCTCCAGCTGTCACCTGGAGACTGGCAACAGCTTGTTTGGAGAGTGGGGAGTATGGCATTGTATCTGTCTGAGGTCCCCCTCTTCCGCCTCCTCCTCAGACCCCACCCACAGCAGGCTGCATCCCTAAAGTATCCTGGAAGTTTCCAACCTGGAGTTGGGAACCCTATGTCCTTTCCAGGCAACCATCAGCCTACCTTTATCTGCCTGATGTCTCTCCCCCCCCCAGCCTCTGCCTAGGGAAAGGGCAGTCTTTCCCTGCAGTGGGAACCAAAGCAGCTGACATCATTCTCCTCTCCCCCGTATGATCCGCACAACTACCCTATGAGGTATGTTAAGGTTGAAAGTGTGTGAGTGGTCCAGAATCCCCCAGGCAGCTTTTAAAACATGAACCTGGGACCAGCACACCATCCTATGAATTGCTCTCTGTGGCAGTAATGGGGTGACTGCTGGCACCTTTTCCTATCTTTTTTTGCCTTGTGGTATTCTGCTTGTGGTGTGACCTGTCTTCTTTGTGATGTGGCATGACTGTGTTATTGGGTTTGTTTCTTTTGAAGGGGAAGTTATGTGTTGTGAGTGAGGACATATTTTACCTCAGAATTCAGTAGGTTCCATATGCAACTGGCAATTCCAACTGCCTGGGGGGGGGAGTTTGAGGTGTGGAATGGAGTGAAGTCCAATCAGCTTCCATATGCAAAAGACCTTGAAACGCTGGGCGGGACTGAACAAAGCAGCCAGTCAACCCAGCCAGCGTCTTCTGACTGACAGTTCTTGCGGCCAAACACTAAAGTTGTGCATTTTGGAACGTTGGAGCCTACTATGGCTTTATATATAAGGGAGAGATGGTTTTATGTTATAAACTGCTCTGAGCCCATATTTGGGGGTAGGGCAAGGTATATATATACAACATATCATATATATATATATGATAATGTTATTACTGGACCTCACTGTAACTAGTATGCAAATGTAAAATGACCCCCCCTGATTTGGATACCTGGGGGATGAAACCTAGTCTTGCATTGGAGTAAATACAGTATCAGTCAAGATTTCAGGAAATAAACAGTGTCATAAAGCAGTATTTTTACAGTGGTGTTTAATGAACATTATTGACGACTCCATTGAAATCATCAATGCATTTTTGCAGTAAAGTGCAGAAAGAATGAAATCCAACAAACGGAAGGGCCACTTTTGAACGAAGTCACATAGGGCTCACACAAAATACTTTAAAAAGAAGCATCTCATTCTGATAGCTTCTCATGTGGATTCAACTGGATACTTTGTTCAGACAAATAAAGGTGTCCTTGAAGCTAAATGAAAGTAGTCCCGTACACCTGGAGAGGATACTGTCAAGCCATGTCTAAAGAAGCAGCGAGGATTGTTTTAGGGGAGCAACAGGTGCGAAAAATGAACCTGTTCTCAATTTTGATTGGTATAGTGAGAAACCAGATCTTCAATGTAAGTGAAGGAATTTTGTATCACGTAGTTACAGAAATTAAAGCAAGACCCTGCTTTGCACTTGAGCCAGGTGACTCTTCTGCTTTGTGTGATAAGCTATTGGTCGGTCACCAAAGTCAGATTTCTGGGTCTTAGATTTGAATGTTCTTCAGATATTGGCCATGAGTTTGTATACATCCTAACCCCAGTAAGTCTGCCTTGCTTTCTTGTGACTTGGTAACTTCTTAGCCAAAACAAAAACTATGAATCCCTAGTGCTCTGGATGTATGCACGGGAGGCTAATATTTGAATTCTTTCTCAGAATAAATGTAGATATATTTTCTAAGTGCCAATCTTTAGATAGTGCTGGCTAGCATAACCTAGAAAACAATTTATTATACCATTTTTTTTTGTTCCTGCTTTATAGCACTAGGGCTATGACACATTTGTGTTACCAGTCACTGACTCATGTGACACAGGAAACATAGGAAAATAAATTGCAATTAACAATTCTCAGCAGGGAATTATGTGCCATTTTGTACCTTCCAGGAGGCTAAACTCTACCCAACAGGTGCCTATTAAAGATAGTATTTTGGCTTGTCATCCAGTCAAAAAGTCTGACTCAAAAAATAGAAGCAAGCAACTCATTTGAATGCTGAAGTATTATAATGTACTGTATTTTCCTTGGCCAATGAACTTCTCTCCTTCATTCTCCTCAGAATCTGTGAGGTTCAACCAAAGCATGATACTGGAGTTCTTCTTGCTCATATTTTATGCAAGGTCTTTCTACAGGGGTCCCAGGTTCCACAGCAGTCTGACCAACAATACGCAGACTTGTTTTTTGATGTTTCCCCCCTAAATTAAAGTATTGCAATCTCTCTCTCACACACAAATCTCAGTGGGAATATCACAGTGTAAAACTCTGCAGAGGCTGAGCAAGCATGAAATCAGTCTCGCCTGCTTCTGTCTCCACATCAGCTCCTACTTCCCTTTGACTTTCTTCTCTTTTCTGGATGGAGTTTACAGATTATAACCTCATGACATGTTTTGGAGCCCTCCCCCCAAACATACACAACCCCTCTCTTCTTAGCATATTGGCTCTTGTGTGAAAGGAAAGAGTGTGTGGGAGAGGTGATGTCATTAGCGAAGAACGTCATTGGTTTATCTGAGATCTAGGATCATAGTGGAAAACTGTAAACAGACAAGCACTGTAGTATCAACAAAAGGGAAGGGTGGCATATGTCACACATCATAAGCTTAATTTCCTTGGCAAAAATACACAGGCAGTACAGAAGACATACGTTTGATAAAGGACTTAAAAAATCTTTGTTGTCTCCAGATATTCTTATTTGATCTGAAGCCAGTAAGGTTTTGAATGGGGAGGCATGCAAAATCAGTTACAAAAGCAAAGAATGGACAATAATTGCGAGAACTAACATGCAAGTCCTGTTTGAAGTTTAGGGATGAACTTACAAACTTGAGAAACCATACCTAAGGGCCTGGGAAAAAATTGCAACTCTAGCTGTCTGAAAGAAAATACCAGGCGAAGCTGGGTTTGAGATAGATCCAAGTTAACTGGGAGCTGTTTTCCAAGGTCCTCTTCTAAGTAAAAATAAATAAAGTGGAGAATCAATGAGATCCAGTCAACAGAGAGTTGGAATTAGATGTAGAAAACATTTAACGTAAGTCCCAAATCAAGATACTGTCCGATTCCCCATGCATTCGAAATAAATCCACATTTGAAGAACAAAGTTAAGTTTATTATAAAGCGATGGTTAGATCAGGAACACAAGCATTGTTAGGAATAACTACAAGCCTCCTAGAGAAACATAATAAAGGAACTTTGAACCAGGTTAGGACCAATGAGTCCAATTCCCGCTGGCGGGAAGGCAGATAAAACAAGCGCCCAATTCCTTGGGAACACAACGGTTCTGCAACATAAACACAAGTTCAGTTCTCAGGCATGAGATACATAATAAGCTAAGCAACGCCATAACTCCATCCCACCTCCAGCTGGTTGACCTTGAGCAGTTCTGCAGATGTAGCAAGCAAAAGACAGTAAACACCTACACAGGGAAAACACAGGGGGGAATGGACAGGGCACAATGTAACATACAGAAAAGAACCTTATGGCAGCTTGCTGACAGATACATAGGACGGTCTTGGACAAACCTTGCAGGGATTCTCAAGATGATCTTTAGCCATAGCTTTAGGATGGGGTATCCTCAGAATATTTATGGGGCTTCATGTGCAGCCACAACTATATTCTATAGTAGGCAGCAGAGCAAACAAATGCCTTGACAATCACATCAAAACTTCCTGTTGACAGTACTGGAGACATTCTAACATCAGAATAAACAGTGATTTAGCTTAAATGTAAAGGTAAAGGTTCCCTTGCTCGAAAGCCAGTCGAATCTGACTCTAGGGTTGTGGTGCTCATCTCTGCTGAACTACTGACCTTCCACAGCCTGCAGTTCAGTGTCTTAACCACTTGAGCCACCGCAGCTCCTTTAGCTGAAATGACAGTTATGAAAACACACAAGCACTTCCTCAGCTCCCATCTGTGAACACCCCTCTTATAGTTAAGATTTATTGATGATATTTTTATCATCTGGACACATGGGAAAGAAGCACTAGAGCAGTTTCACAACGTCTTCAGCAACTTCTAACCCACCATCCATCTGACCAAGAACCAATGCACACAAGAAATACTTTTCTAGACACCACTGTACAAATACATATTGGAAGTATAAAGACTACCTTATGCTGGAAACCTACTGATTGCCAAACATATCTACATGCCTCCAGGCACCATCCTAGACACACCAAATAGTTCATTGTCTATAGCCAAGCTTTACACTACAGCCACATCTGACCCCATTCTCACCAGTGTGATCTACAACAGACATTTCTGGAATTACAATACCCACCTGCTGTAGTAAAGAAACAGATTAACAAAGCAAGAATGATACCAAGGGACTTGCTACAAGACATTTCTAACCACTGGGGGTCACATGCAGCTCTCAGCTCAAACTATTACAACACATCATTAATGACTTACAGACTCTGCTAGACAATGATACTCCTCTCTCGCAGTCATGGGGAGGCAAACCTTCACAGACAGTCACATAACCTTAAACAATTTTTCGTCTGCAATAACACACTTTGTAATTTGGAAACTGACTCTGGGACCAGGGCCTGCAACAACCCTGTCCCCATATTCACTCTAACAACATAATCATGAACCTAACAACACCAGCTGTACCATTTCAGGACCATTCGCTGGTTTATCTTCCAGCGTTATATATGCCATTAAATGTCAACAACGCACTTCCACTCTCTACATCAGACAAGACAGTCCCTATGCAAAAGAATAAATGGGCATAAATCTTACATTGAAAGGCAAAACATTCAAAAACCAGGGGGAGGGCATGTTAATCTTCAAAAACATTCCATTTCTGACTTAAGAGTGGCAGTCCTCAAACAGAGAAGCTTCAAGGGAAGATTACAATGTGAGACTGCTGAACTTCACAAATTCAGAACAATAGACCCCCCCCCCCCAGGACTGAACAGGGACATAGGATTCTTATCTCACTACAGATATCAATTTTCTGCTCTTAAGCATTTCCCCCCTGATTTAATCAAGCTAATTACATTTTGCATTGTTCCTCTGCATCCTGAGTAGGGATGTGCAGCTCGGGGGGGGGGGCATTTAAAAAATCTGGATATCAGGGAACTGGAAAATATTTGTATTCCTGGTATTCTAGGTTTCAAATACCAGTTTGGTATTTAGATCCAGGGTTTGTTTGTCCCCCCAATATTCAGCTCCATTATCCCTTATGGGAAATCTTTCCTGAAAGCTGGAGGGGCTCCCCCTCCCTTTTAAGCAAATTGCACCAAAATTACAGTGGAGCTGTTAGTGTCTGTCCTTTGAAGAATCCCAAAATTTCAAGTGAATTGGACCTCTTTGGGGGCCCCCCCCCCCCCAGCTATCCTCCATTATTTGCTATGGTGGGGGAATTCCATGCTTTCTCCAGGGCAAAGAATACCAATGACGCAAGAGCAAACAAAGCAAGCCCTAGCCAAAAGCCTCTCAAAACAAACAGAACCAACAAGCCCAAAGAGCCAATGCAGAACCAGAGAATCCCAGAAGAAAGGTAGGGCAATGTGGTAAACCTAACACAGAAAATGTACAACCTGAGAAACCTTGCCAATATCAAACCAGAGAATTGTTCAGGCCAACCCAAATAGGACCACCCCAATTTAGAAAAAGTGCATTTAAAAAAAAATTGTAGCTGCAGAATGGAGGGGAAAAAAATTGGTGCGTAAGGTGGTAACAGAATCCGAAGTCAGGCTTAAGGGCTTACTGCTTGGAAAATCTGCAGTAAATGCATAATAGGCCTAAGAGATAGTGATTCTCCTGAGCCCAACTCAATTGAACTCCCAGAGTGAGCTCCAAAGGCCTATAAAGGTCTTCAGAGCTCACTCTCGGAGCCCACCACTGGCCCACAGCCCCACCCGAATTCAGTTCAAAGGCATTTAAATGCCTTCAGAGCTCACTTCCAGGTGGCCTGCCCGACTCAGAAGTAAACTCTAAAGGCATTTAAATGCCTTTGAAGCCCAAGAATATGTCTCCCACGAACCTCACAAGGTCCACGAAAAATATGGAGGTTCATAGGCAGGTCGTGGGAGACACGTTCTCCCGAACCCCTGGTTCACGAACCACAAACCAGCCTGGTTCATGCTTGAACCAGGGTTCGTTTGGGGGTTCCTGCCCATCCCTACTAGTGAGCATAATGTGT
>NW_015163117.1:626173-630090 GCF_001447785.1 Gekko japonicus | reverse complement strand
CTAACACAGCACTTGAAAAATTGCTAATGATTAAAACTTTAAAATCTTGGTTATGTTGGTGAGTCACAAGACTAATGCAACTTGGTAGCTTCATCGTGCCAGTCCCCACCTCAGGTAGTATCAGTTTTCATTTCATGTCCTGAAATACATATGATTATCATTTCTATAGTCACTGAAACAGAGGTTGTAAAATGGTTCTTGAAGTGTCCCACTTTAGATGGTGGCAAGGGGACTGCATAGTGAAATGCTCCTCCATCTTAAAAGCTCCTGGGACACAGAAATCTAAATATCAGTGAGGACAAGTCGAGTGTAGCTTTCTTCCTCATATGCTAAAAGTATAGGGGTTTTTTTCCCCTCTCCCTCATGGGGAATCATTCAACCCTGTGATCCACAGTCTGAAGTGGTACACTCCAGGAACAGTGTTCCCGTGTCATCTGCTGTTTGTGAATCAGAACTTACGAGAGCAGAAGACTTAAACTAGGAAATGGCAGAAGGAATCGTGAATTCAGCTACTGTTGAAGGGTAAGTTTAGTTCATAAAATCAATCTTCCAGTTTAGAGGTGGAGCAGAGCAAGATGAAGAATTTCCTGTCTGGAGCTCTAAGGCTGCTGGTATGGCATACTGCTCTGCCCTGAAAAAGGTTTTCCCTGGCTGTTGTCTTGCAGCTGGAGCCTGCTGAAGTGTTCACTTTCTTGCTTTCTCTTTCCCCCCCTCCCCCTCTGGAGTCATTTTGCTGTTCAGCCTACTCTAACATGCCAGCATCTCCAAATGTGAAAAATAGAACCCCCCCCCAATTCCCTCGCTGTGCCTGTATCCTGACACTGGAGCTGGGGAGGCAGCGGCTGCTGCTGCTCTCTGGCCTCAAGCCTTGCTTCCACCCAGCTAATGAGGGCCAGGTGTATTCCACACACTGGAGTGGCTGCCAAGGAGACAGCGTCGCTGGAAGCTGGAGAAGAAATCCACGTCAGGCATGACTTCCCACTGCTTTTTTAAGTCTGGCAATTGGAACAGGCAGCAATGTGATAGGGATGTGCCTGAACCAGGCACCACCGTATGCATCTCTTTTTCCCTAGTCTGCTCTCCCGTATACAAATAAATACTTGACTGATCATAAATTGCAGCAAAACTTTGTGTAAATGGCCCTTTAATAAAGAACAAACAGAAAAACTCATGAGTTGTTCTCATAGGCCCAATATTTTAATTTCTACAAACCAGGTTGCTGGGGCTGCCATCTACTGAGATGCTTGCATGGGAGCCCCTTACTTTGCGGATATATGTGGGCTGGATGTGCATCTCAGCAGGAAGCAGGAAATGAAATATGCTCTGTTGGTGTTCAGAACCCACTGGCTGAGGCTTTGGAAACCATGGTGGGATGGTTGAAGCAAAGCTGGTTGAAGCTGAATCCAGCTAAAACGGAGGTTCCATGGCTGGGTGGTGGTGGGTTTAATTGGGATTAGGGAGCCAACTCCCAGCCCTTGATGGGGTACCTCTGAGGCCGGCACCCACTGTCAGGATTCTGGGGGTGATCTTGGACCCTGCTCTATCTATGGAGGCCCAGATTGCCAACGTTGTTCAGCGGGCATTTTCCCAACTGTGACAAGTCAGACAACTGGCCCCCTATCTGTCTTGCCCTGACATTGCCATGGTAATCCACACAATGGTCACCTCCAGGCTGGATTACTGTAAATTGCTTTATGTAGGGTTACCCTGAAATTCATGTAGAAGCTCCAACGGGTACAAAATGCAGCTGTGCGGATCCTTATGGGGACCTCGTGGAGGGCACATATCCATCTAGTGCTCCATGAGCTGCATTGGTTGCCAGTGGAGCACTGGATCAGATTCAAGGTTCTGGTGCTTACCTTTAAAACCCTTAACAGTCAGGGACCTGCATACCTTAGGGCCACCTCTCCCAATATGTTCCCTGAAGGGCATTAAGATCAGCAGATAAGAATCTTCTGGTGGTTCCCAAAGATATCTGGCTAGCCTTGACCAGGGCCAGGGCCCAGCCTGGTGGACTCTCTGCCAAATGACAACTGTGCCCTGTTTGACCTATTAAAGTTCTGCAGGGCATGTAAGGCAGAGATGTTCTGCCAGGCCTTTGGTTGAGGCCAACAATGATTCTTTACATCTTCCTAGCCCCTTAAGAACATAAGAGAAGCCAATATTGGATCAGGGCAATAGCCCATCTAGTCCAACACTCTGTCACACAGTGGCCAAAAATACCAGGTGCCATCAGGAGGTCCAGCAGTGGGGCCAGGACACTAGAAGCCCTCCCACTGTTGCCCCCCCCCCCCAAGCACCAAGAATACAGGTCATCACTTGCCCAAGAGTGAGAATTCCTATCTATACTTTGTGGCTAATAGCCACTGATGGATCTCTGCTCCATATGTTTATGCAGTGAGTATAAATTATGGATCCAGTTTGGTGTAGTGGTTAAGTGTGCAGACTCTAATCTGGGAGAACCGGGTTTGATTCCCCACTCCTCCACTTGCATCTGGCTAGATGACCTTGGGCAAGCCAAAGTTCTGTCAGAGATGTTATTGAAAAAAGAGCAGTTTCTGTCAGAGCTCTCTCAGCCCCACCTGACCTGTTGTGGTGGGGGGAATGGAAAGGAGTTTGTAAGCTGCTCTAAGACACCTTTGGGTAGTGAAGGGCGGGATATATATTCAATCCCTTCTCTTCTTCTTCTCTTCTTATTCCTTCTTGAAGCTGTCCATGCTTGTAGCCACCGCTACCTCCTGTGGCAGTGAATTCCAAGTGTTAATCACTCTTTGGGTGAAGAAGTACTTCCTTTTATCTGTTCTAACCCGATTGCTCAGCAATTTCATTGAGTGCCCATGAGTTCTTGTATTGTGAGAAAGGGAGAGAAGTACTTCTTTCTCTACCTGCTCTATCCTACGCATAATCTTATAAACCTCGATCATGTCACCCCTCAGCAGTGTTCCCTCTAAGCTGAGGTTCTTGTATTGTGAGAAAGGGAGAAAAGTACCTCTTTCTCTACCTGCTCTATCCCACGCATAATCTTATAAACCTCGATCATGTCACCCCTCAGCAGTGTTCCCTCTAAGCTGAGTTAGTGTGAGCTAACTCACAGGTTTTTAGCCTCCGGCTCACACATTTTTGTCTCAGCTCAGGAAGGATGGCTCCAGAGCAAACTAATTTATGCAGTCACCAGATTGCTCACTCACAAAGTAGAATTTTTGTTCACAAGACTCCACAGCTTAGAGGGAGCATTGCCCCTCAGCCGTCCTTTCTCCAAGCTAAAGAGCCCCAAGCGCTTTAACCTTTCCTCATAGGGAAAGTGTTCCAACCCTTTGATCATTCTAGTTGCCCTTTTCTTCACTTTTCCCAGTGCTATAATATCCTTTTTGAGGTGTGGTGACCAGAACTGTACAGAGTACTCCAAATGCAGTTGCACCATTGATTTATACAGGGGCATTATGATACTGGCTGCTTTGTTTTAAATTCCCTTCCTAATAATCCTGAGCATAGCGTTGACCTTTTTTTTTATTGCAGTCGCACACTGTCTTGACATTTTCATAGAGTCTCCAAGATCTCTCTCTTGGTCAGTCTCCACCAGTTCGGACCCTATCAACGTATATTTATAGTTAGGATTTTTGGCTCCAATGTGTATCACTTTGCACTTGGCCACATTTGCCCCATTTGCCACATTGACACCCACTCGCCCATCCTCGACAGATCCCTTTGAAGTGCCTCACAATCCTCCTTGGTTCTCACCACCCTAAACAACTTCATGTCATCTGCAAATTTAGCCACTTCACTGCTTACTCCCAACTCCAAATTATTAATAAACAAGTTGAAAAGCATTGGACCGAGTTTGGTGTAGTGGTTAAGTGCACGGACTCTAATCTGGGAGAACCGGGTTTGATTCCCCACTCCTCCACTTGCATCTGGCT